>NC_083318.1:129760644-130060824 GCF_963455315.2 Globicephala melas | reverse complement strand
CATGCTTTCAGAGATATCATAATACAGTGCATCAAAATAAAGTATTGGTAAAAGAACTTACATATTTACTTTTTAAAGAAAATAGTTATTTAATGACTTTTACAGAATTAAGTAAGCTTAGTATTTTCTCTGTAACTTGAGACCAGAAATAACGTCATGTTCATGATTCTGTGTGGACCCAAAAGGCATAGTGAAGATGTACAAGGAAGATATATACAAAGATAGATTATGGTATAAGAATGGATTTTATAACAGTCAATGAATGTAGCAGGCTTCTTGTCATTGAAATTTTTATATGACTGTTTTTTGTATGAATGATGTAGGTGGATTTAGGCCATAGAGGTAACAGGACCCAGTGATCTTTAAAGTCTCTTCCAATCTAGAGAATCTGTTCCAAATAAGATCAATTGCATTATTTTGTTATTATTATTGTTATCTAAGTCAACATATTATATATTTCTTTGATTTAAAAATGTTATATTTAGCTTAAGACAATTAGGATATAACATGGTCAATTACAAGATTCTGATTTTCTTTTTAACAAAACTAAATTATAAGAAAAGATTTTTAAAGGGTGCTATGTTTTTATATCAATTATTTTTCTTTGTATTTTCTATGTGTTTAGTTATTCCATGCCAGTTATTATTTTACCATAAGGCTATATTTGTCCCCCACCCCCCCATTTTTATCTCCTCTTTAAAATGAAGAATTTAAAATAAATATTTTGTTAAGTTACATAATCTCTTACTCTGACATTCTTAGTTGCTATTTTAACATTTCTATGCGCTATGTAATTTCAGAAATTTGACACGCTACACAGTAAGAATTAAATATTGGTGAAATTACAATAATTTTCTATTTTTAAACATTTTTGTCATTTAAAACCTATTCTATTATGTTTACATCAATCTATAAACTCCAGTATCTTCTGAACTGAAACCAGTCACATTCCAGGTGAAAATTTAAACATTTTTCCCCCTTAGTAAATACATCATGTTTCAGGATATTCTTATTTTCTTGTCCCATCCTATCACAAGCTGATTGACTGAATAATCATCTAAATTAAATGTGTAAATGCCAAAAGTCTATATTAGACCAAGGAGATTCACAGAATTATATGTCTATATAATTTTTTCTACTAAGTGTATTATTTCTATTGCATTATAAATAACTACGAAAATAATCCCATACTTGACCATCCACTCAGAATTGGATAATATAGTAAAGCTAAAGAAGTAATCTCTCTTTTTTTCTATTTTCTATTTTGAAATTAATGCATTTCAAGAGAAAATGCTCTTTTGTTTAAACAAATAAAACAAAATTATTGCATTATATTGAACTGTACATACATGCTTTATCCTTTAATTGGATTAAGACAAATTAGAAAGCATTTTTAAAATGAATGAAAGTTTACTTTCAGAAAATTGATATTGTCAAAGATATAATGGGAAGCAGGTGGCTGACAGCTATTTTATGATTTAAATTTAATGTAGTTTCTATATATTTCACATCATTAATTACCTGGCAGTTTAAAATTTTTACATGGTAAATGGCTACCATTTAAATTTAAAACTGATTACTTGAGTAAGGTTTATGGTTATAAGATTAATGTGCCACAAAGAAATATTATCTACTCATCTTAGAAAGAAAAAAATAACTTGTTAAATCTACTGTACTATTATCCCAATTATTGATCAGATTTTCTCCCATACGTGTAGTTGACCTGGATGGGAAAAGAAATTATTAGAAGCTACTTAAAGCTCCCTGAGAGAAACTGGAAATGATTTATTTCACCCACCACCATGATGAGATGGGGATTATTATAACAGAATATTACAACATCTGTTACAGTTTTTATCTTCTTAACAAGGCTGACAAAGCTTTAAATGTTCTTTGATGACCAGGAGGCCCTGGAGAGTAATCTGTAGCTACTTCAGTGCACTATACAGAGTGAGCTGAGCGCAAAGCGGAAGTTAAAAAGCAAACTGAATGCATTGCCAAGTGTATTGAACACACTGCTCTCTAACCAATCATCTTCAGAAACTTGGTTGAGTTGAAGAATCGATTTATAAAGGTTGGTCTGTGTTGCACCAGTAAAGACAATGTTTGGTTCAAGTTTTTCTGATTCTCTATTCCATTATTAAAACTGTGGATAATCTCCAATGCCGGGAGAAATTACTTAAGTTTCAAGAGGGCAGATGCTTATGTGTATTTCCTATTAATCAGTACTCACTTAGATTATAAATGACAGATACTCAACTCAAAAAAGATCTTAAGGACAAAAACAAAAAAATTGCAGACTCATAGAAATTAAAATATAAATTTCTTCAGGGAACTTATTTTATATTTTTCTGCTGTGCGTATTTTATATATCTATGATCATTTTGTGCCAGTAGGAAGAATGCACTTTTCAAAATAGTTGTGTGTATACTTTGTAAATTTGATATTCATTTGGCACAAATGTAACTCATTGTTTCACTTTCAAGGTTCAGAGATATTACAGGGCTTGTTAAATTCATAGATATTAAGCATCGATCCTTCCTCCTCTCCCAAAATAAAAATATCACCAAATATTTCAATAAAAATTTCATATTAAAATGACATTATAATTATATATATAATGATGGCATTTTAAATTTATAAATGTTATTGTGCAGTATCTTACAGATTAGTATTTCCACTTCTCATGTGTAGCACTGTTACCTTATTTAAAAAAATAATTCAAAACCAACCAATAAGACATAATGGTTAATCTGAAAGCAGAAATTTAAAAAAGTATAAAATGTTACTTCTAAGACATGTAAATTGACAGAATGATAACAAATGAAAACTAACTATTCATGTGAAACCAAATAATCATGTTTATATTTACTAGGTCAAAAAATTGTAGAATAAGTTTAATATCATTTCATTGTCTTTCAAATAAAACCTCATGGAAATTATAAGTAAAAGTTGACTGCATATGTGCTGTTGGCTGCACTGCTTACACACTCATCTGTTATTTTCTTAAAGAGAGCAACTAACTTTTTTGTCTTCAACTGTCCTACTTAGATTATTCCCAGAAGGTCTTCTCATAAAAAAAAAAAAAAAAAAAGTCACTTTAGGTAGATCATAGATGCCCTTTTCTCAGAATTTCAGTGTACAGCAGTCATTCTCTTTTTGTAAATAATATTTCTTTCTATTACATACTTGTTTAAGTCTATATCACAATAATTTTTTATTTGATGAATGCAGGGAACTTTTCTCTTATTCACCATTGCACTGGAGGGCCTTAGCACAGCACCAGATTCATAGTAGGGGCTATAAGCATGTTTGGAATAAATGGTTGAAACAATGAATATTAATCTAGTGTTATATGGATTTTAGTAGAGAGGTCAACGCCGGTTAGTAGAAAGGCTTCTCATAAGACGTGGTATTTTAACTGTCTTAAATGTTCAAAAGAATTTTCCACATAGAAAAAGTGGAGAAAGACCTTCAGAGATAGCATGTTCCCTGTCCCTGAACCACTGTTTGTAAGGAAATTTATTGTGAGTGGTTAGAATACATGGCCATAGTCCAACATTTGTAAGTAAGGAAATTCACATATATCTAAAGATAGTATGTGTAAGAAAAAGGCCTCTAGATGTGAATCCAGTAAATATGTAGACCAAAATTTTATAAGAAGGAGTGAGAAAAGATGTTAAGTGGCTAAAAACTGAGACAACATGAAAATAATTTGTTTACCTTATATTTTACAACATTTAGGTTGTAATAACTTTTGGAAAGGTATAATATTTTAAACAAAATAGAATGATAGCTCTTAAGATATGACATCCTTCACTTTAATTGTATATAATTATGTTAAGAGGATCATTTTCACATGAATATACCAAGATTTCATTCCCCAAAGCCTTTTAAAATCGTCAATTAATGTAAAAATCATCTTTCAAGCACCTTGTATTGATGATGGAGATAGGAATGGGGAGAGAGTATTTGAGGGAGGATTAATTTTATAAGTAGTCAGTTCATTTGTGAATATTTTATTGTATGGCAAGTTTTACTTCTCTATACAGAATCGTGAATTTGGGGACTTGGATAAAATACTAGGATAATGAGAATTCCTTGTACTTTATTGAGTTTTGGAATAATAATTAATGATGTGGGTAGTTAATTTTCCAAATCCACGATTAAGCTTTCACTGTTAACTAAAGCCATTCTTCAACTTTTATGTCTCTCAAAGAGGATTCTCGCTTGATTCATGTTTCAGAGTATTATACAGGGTCATTAACACCAGTGTACTGAGAGACAATGAATAGAAAATATTTCCACATAGAGAAATGGAATATAATCTCAAGTGTTAAAAATGAATGCTAGTATCTTATATCTTAATCTTATAAGTGAAAATCTTATTTTAAACTTCAGGTGAGAACTAGTATGTTATGTTAAGATTTACGCTTTTTAAAACAGATTTAGGAAATAACAGGGCAGTGGTGAAAAGCTCAGTCTTGGGAGTCAACATTCGTAAAATATCAATTGAGGTTTCCCTAATCTTGGGTGAAGTGGGAAATTATTCAGTTTAGACTTTACTTCTAAATTCTTGTTCTGTCTTTTCAAAGTTTGCTGACCTTGAGCAGGCTATGTAATCTCTCTGAATCTCAGGAATTTATACATTTGGAAATTTATACTCAATTTATAGAATCATTAGAAGGATTTTTATAAAGACTGCAAAAAATGCTCAGTCAACAGTAGTTAGAACTTTTATTGAAGACGACTTGCTTTTCTCAACTAACAGTTAAAATAGAATTCTGCCGTTTAATTAACTCCCTACACCTTAAAACTCATGGTCCCAACTCTAGCATACTTTCAAAACAGTTCTTGCCATAGATGAGAAATGGGTCTCCTGGGTTTTATAGTCACTGGTTCAAAATAATATTCTTTCCCAGCTCTTTTTATGGCTGTGTTGCTGCCTGTATCCCTTGCCTTGGTTTCTGACCCTGATTCTCCTTGTTGGGCACCTGATTTCTATAGTTTCTCTTCATTCCCATTTGTCTTTCTTTTTAGATGCTCTCATAATTTCTAGTTCCTGGTCTTAATCTGGTTTCAGCATTAACCTGTCTATAAATTTGTTTACTAAATATTAAAATGGCTTGATTCTTCTCTATTCCTACAATCTTGGGCCAGTGGCTCCCTGAAATAACTGTATGTCTAAACACTAATGTGGCATATCAGCTCCTTCTGCAATTTTAGATATTGTATTCTGTGTTGGGTAAGTCACTTACATTTTTGAGCCCTTGTCACCTCTTGTTCAAATGGTTAATATCCAATAATCATTGGATATTAGATAATAGTGGTTGTTATAATTAGAGAAGGTTGCTATAATTAGATAATAGTGCTTTAAAAATTATAAGAAGCAATTTAAATGCTTACTATTGTTATGAATTTGACTTAAGCTGACATGACCACTGTTATTGGCCACCTTGGTGCTGATCTCCCAAATTGGTTAGCTTATTAAGACTTGCGATTTTGCCTACTTACTTTAGAAATGGACTTTTATCCACCTCCTAGTTAGTTACAGCTTAGCTGCGTTGTCACCTACTTTACTTCATCCTTATGGGCAACTGAATGTCTGAAATAACAGATGGCAATGTATTTCATGTCAGCAAATATATAAATCATTTCTGCAAATATATAATATCCTGTTGTAGAATTAATTCTATTTGAGCTAAAGGATTCCTGCTAATTTTTATATGGGTACTTAAAAAAATAAACAAATAGCATGTAGTTATAAGAGTAACACAAATGAACAATTGTTTATAGTTTATGCATTGTTTTCATTTATTTTTAATGACAGTTTTAACTATAAGGCAGAGATTATCATTTTATGATAGAGAGGTTGAGGAACCAAACATTAAATAAAAGGCCCACAGTTACTCAGTTTGGGATTCTACGTTGTAAACAGACATTTCCATAATTATTAGGCCCCTGCAACAGTGGAATAGAATGAGGAAGTAGCAAATCAAACCCCTTTGCATTGAGTGCTGAAAGACAGTCCGACATTAAAATTAATTAAGATCAATTCACATTTTTGTTTTCATCAGGAAAGGAATTCATTCAAATACTGTCTTTTGTAAAAATGTTTTAATGTGGTTATCTGCCCAACGTTTAAATATAAACAGAAACCTCTCAAAGAATCAATGGGGCCTATTTCATAATGTAATTTTAGCAAAACTGCTGGAACATAATTTAGGTAACTTAGGTCCAGAGTGACTCAATGAAAGCATGATAGATTCTACTTGAAGACAGAACAATTAAAGAAGCTTGATAGAATGGCCTCAGTTCCTATGGTGATAGTTATAGAACTACTGAAAGATAGTTTGAAAGGCATCAAAGAATCATTGTGTTCTTTTCAGAAAATGATCTGTGACAGATTTATTAAAAAGTAGAAAATAGAAAAATCCTACTTGAAATTAGTTTGCTCAATAATATTTGTATTGAGGAGTTGGAGTTTACAGCAAATGCCTTCAATATGAAATGTTGACCTACAGTTTCAATAAATTATCAATAGATTTCCTACATTTCACTATTTATAAAAGGTGAGTGTATTCTATTTCCTAGAATTGATTTGTACTCATAAACTGAGGTATGACTGATTTTCATTTTTCCAAATTTTTTGAGGTCCTCTGGTTAATATTTTTTTGATTCTAACTATGTATGATAGCAGGTGAAAGTAATAATAACCATTATTTTATCCTTCAAACCTATCCAAGGGAGGGGACACTGATGAAAATGCATACAAACAAAAATAAATAATTACATGCTTATCTGTCTGTTTAGTGATATTTAGAAAAATGTGATTAAGGGAATATAAGCAAATGCTCAAGAATACAGGACCCATTTAACTCATGATAAAATTTCTTTCCTTTGAGAATATTATTGCCTTTGGTCACATTTCCAGCCGTTCAGTTTATCACACCAACATTTTCTACCAGCCTGGTATAATTAAGTCCTGAAATCTACTGTGATCCTTCCAATTCAGGACACACAGGCATCCCTCCCCAGATTCCAAAAATAAAGAAAAACACTCTCTAGGTAGTATAACTATTGAGGCAACATTCAAATGTTAAAAACTCTCTTGCATCTGAGGACTTAACTTACATAACTTGCATCAATTTGGCAGACTAAAATTACATCACCACACAATTCAGTTCAATCCAATTATAATTACTTTTCACTGGTTAACTTTTGAGTGATATATTTGTCATTTTAGTCAAACGCCACTGAGTTTGATCAACCATGATTAAGTCAACCAATATTTTCCTTGAAATAGATTAAAACTACAGAAATCCAAAGAAAAGTCATCAAGTACATAGGAGGGAAGCAAGACCAGTATGAATTATTATTTATTTATAATACTTTTTAAGGCAACAACATCAAAATGCTAAAAATAATATAGCAGGGCTTCCCTGGTGGCGCAGTGGTTGGGAGTCCACCTGCCGGTGCAGGGGACGCGGGTTCGTGCCCCGGTCCGGGAAGATCTCACATGCCGCGGAGCGGCTGGGCCCGTGAGCCATGGCCGCTGAGCCTGCGTGTCCGGAGTCTGTGCTCCGCTGAGGCCCGCGTACTGCAAAAAAAAAAAAAAAAAAGTAATATTGCAAAGTTATTTTTTAATAACTGAAAAATGTTCAGTAATACCAGCAGTTCTTATTTTGCATGGTAATATGTTAACTAAAACCGTGCAAAAGTGAGGCCATGGTTATGATATGTATGAGTGTCAGTTAACATGGTACCATGCAAAGAGAAGGCTGTTTTTTACTGTGAGGTAATTCCTATATTCTACTTTGAAGACAAAGTGAGCAAGAACTATCAGTTTACATTGGGTACATGACGGGTTATTTTTTTCTTATTACATCCTCCTCATAATTAAGAAGGAACACACATTACCCATATACTCTAAACACAGAATTTTTTGTATTGGTATCTTAAATAATCTGCTTTTACAAACTATTTCGGGAACTTTTGTTAACATTTTTGTGGCAATTGATTGTTTAATCAATTAAGATTAAAGAGACTTAATGCTTAATTTAAAACGTAGGGTTTTTTTTTAACTTTGCTGTATTCCACAACAGATTACAAGTTGCACCACACCAATATATGAAATGTTATAAAAATTTAGAAATAGAATAGCGAAAATCAGTATAAAACCAGAGAAAAACACAAATTGCTTTTTTAATTAATTTTTTTTGTACTTATGTTGCAGAACAAACAACTACACATCTCAGAGCTCGTTGGTCTTGGGCTCAGCTGTGGTTCTGCTTTGCTTTCTGAAATAAGCTAAAGGGGCTTAACTTGGCTTTGGCTAAAGGGTTGGATTTAGGTCTGGTATACCTGTCTCCTCATAATGGCATCAGCTGCTACTCAGGGCATGTTCTTGTCATGGTGGAGTGGAGTGCAGGAGTACAAGAGGGTGAATTGGAATCATGAAATGTCTCTTAAAGGATACATTAAAAACTAGCATTCTGGCACTTTTGCCCACAATCCACTGGTTACAGTTGTCTCATGGATAAGTTCAAACTCAATGGAATCAGAAAATATACTCTATTAATAGGGAAGTTACAGCGAGAAAGGGGAGGGAAGGAAAAGGGATAGTATTTGTTTTTCACAGATACAAAGATACTATCTAACACATATACCTTCCATGAGTTTTAATATATATGCTTATAATTGAGCCTTAACGTGTACTTTGATTATATTAATAGACAGTTTTTAAAAAGCCAAAACACCATTATTTACAATAATCTGGTTGTATTCAGAATATTAACATTTTTGATAAGATTTAGGTTGAGAACATATGCATAAATCCTGATACATAATGTAGGTTTGAAGTAGAAGTTATGAAGCCTACTGCTTTCATTTCAAATCAATGACTTGGTGTGACTTTTCCATCAACAATTGTATTATTTCAGTGTAGACAGGTGCAATAAATTTTAGATGATAAAAATTCCAAGTCTTGTCTGTTCTGTCACAAAAGATGAATTTTTCCATAAAATGATGATATCAAGCCTCATATTCTTAATATCTTCATATTTATGTCACAAAAAGAATTAAATTTAAAAATCTTTATACGCATTTTAAATATTTACAAGTCTTATTTTGTTTTATGGGTCACATGTAATAATAGTATCACTTAAAGCCTTTAAACAGAGGCAGAAATCAAGACAAAGATTAAAATTTGGCATCTTTTTTTCCTAAAATGTTATTTAAATTTTTTTTTACATTTTACATTTTCACATTTATTTAACTCTAATGACAAGTGTTCGAGTCTTTCTGCAAGTGATGAGTCAATGATTATATAACTATTTAAGCCTTAATTAATTATTAGTAATTTTTTTATCAATACGTAAGTCCTATGTTTCTAAAAATAAAGTTAGCTATGAAATATACATGTTCGTGTCAGATTTTAAGGTGTTCTTGCCCTATGGCTGAGTCCATGCCCTGGTTCCACAAAGTTAATTTGATATTGTGTTTTGAGTGCTTACCATGTGCAAGGCGGAGGTACTAACTGTATGTCTGCCAAATTCCCTAGGAAAAAAGCACCTGCTTCTTACTCAAGAACTACCAGGAAATTTATTTCATGTCTCTAAACATGAAATGTTGTCCTACCTATTACTTAACTTATCCCATTTACTGCTTTTTAAAATTTCTTTGATTACTTAGCAAAAACTGTTGCATGTGTGATGAAATTTGGGACATCCAGTTAATAGTGCTTGAATCAAACTCTTCATTTCCCTTCACAGGCTGTATCTCTTGTTTTTGAACATGGCTCTGCATTCATGTTGATATATGCAAATTACACAATGGTCTTGCCTTTTGTTTTTTTCATTCCATGTATTTACCTAAGCTTGTATAATGTCTTGATAACCAGTGCTGACCATGCTGAAGTTGTTCCAGTTCTCTTTCTAACAAATTAATCAAAATGGTATCATAAACCCAGCAGCAGAAGAATTTTTGTCAGATCTTAATGGCAAGAAATTGCATTAATAAAACTGTGACTTTTCATGTCCCATTATACCTTGCAGTTTGAGGGCACTCTCCAAAAGGAAAATTTAGACTATATTGCTGTGACAGAGCCATCAGTTGTACTTCCTTTGGGGTTAATTCAAAACGCAGCTAAGAACAGGTTTATTTCATGGAAAACCAGAAACATGGAGTAGCCAAATCCATCATTTGTACGAACAATTAGATTTAAAATTACAGTGTCACAAAGTCCAAAAGAAAAAACAAAGAAGAGAAATTCAAAAGTACTGCATGTAGCATTTCTTTCCTATTGATGTTTTTTTCTATTCCATTCATCATCCTGGCCATTTTTCAACATGTAATCATCAAAGTTCCTGGTGTTTAAAGGCCACATTAATCCTCCCTCTCTTTTTTCATATTGGAAAACATCTCTATGAACTCATCATGCAGTAGAGATTAATTCGGAATTTCTGATCTCTTGAAGCCCCACATAGCTGGTGTGTGTTTGATTCATCCCCATGTTCTGTAATGGGCATGTATGTGTGATTTGTATAATGAGAGAGAAAATAGAGTGAAAGGAGTTCATGTACTTTTTCCATATCATTTGTTTCAAATAATTTTGATGTCACTTTACCTGGATATAGTGTTAGAGCATACAGAAATGTAGATTTGAAGGAAGAGCAACTAAGAAACCAAACCAAGCAAGCAAAAAAATAGATTAGTAGATAAATGTTTTTATGATAAAATGTGTAGAAGTATTTTGGAGAGAATATGTTATATGACTTCTAAAATCAGAATAATCATAGGAAATTCATTGCAGCCCTACATTGTTTCAGAGTTTTGTGAATTTATAAGTAAAATATGTGTAGTGACAATGACTGAGAAACGAAGGAAAAGAATATCAAATTCTTCCTAAAAGCAAACAAAAATGAAAATCATGTCAGTAGTAGAATTTGGCAAATGTAAAGAAAATATATGTCTAACTATATGGTGATTATTTCATAATACGTATAAATATTGAATCATTATGTTATAAACCTGAAACTAATATAGTGTTATATGTCAATTATATCTCAATTAAAAAAAATAGAGTAAACACATATATAACTTTATGAAGGGTTTCCACTCTTTTTTTCAATTTTAATTGTTAAAATAGTTTTTCTTCATAGAGCCCAATACAAAAAGAAAACAGAAGTCAAATATTGAGGAGGAATTTTTTCCTTTGTACCCTTCCTGACCTTCATTAAAAGTTCATTTTATTCTTAATGATGATGATAAGTGCATTTGATATTCATAGGAATTTCACTTGGAAAAGATAAAAGATTTCATAATAATATTATAAAATGTTGGCTAAGTAGCTGGTTATTGCATACTTAAATTTCTGGTCTTTAAAATGACATAAAAATCCTAGATCCTGGTAATTAATGATATTAATATCTGTTGGTATAAAATGAGACCAGGCTAATACAGGGGTCATAAACACTGTCATATTTAGAGGATTATGTTTTAGCAAGTAAATTGTGTCCTTTGACTTAAAAATAATTGCTTCTCATTTGTCTCCACTCTTTTCTTTTTGCTTTGGGCTGTTGGTAACACCAGGTTGCCCTTTAGATGCATTTTAATACTTTCTATGACAGTTAAGCTACTATTCTCTATGCTCACAATGGGGGAAAACGTTAATGGAAATATTGCTTTAAATATGACTTTGGAAGATGCAAATATTTGAGAAATGTAAGATATATACCTACTTGGCATATGTTTCTAAGCTTTGGTGTGCTGTTGTTTGGGAAAACATTGAAAATCTATTTTTAAAAATGGCCTAGCAGATGGAAGAAACGCAATTAAGAATACTTTTTTCTAAAAATATTTTTGGCCCTTTCAAATGGTATCTGAGTAGCCTATAATTATATTTTTATCTATACTTACAAAGTAAGGCCTCCCTAATTTACCCAAACTTAATTTTTAAAAAAATCTCAAGTTAAATAGCTTTATAGAAATAAACTTCAATTTACCAAATTTATTAACTTTCAGTTGACTAATATAATCATTGATAGTAGCTAATGAAAGAAGAACCATGTGTTTATCTTACAGAAAATTTCTTAGGTTTGATTGAACAATCTCAGGCACAAGAATCTACTGTATATGTTAAACAGAATATATCACAACATATAAAAGTATAAAACAAATATGACATTTTAAAAGATGAAGATGAATAATTTTAGAATTTTTAAAAGTATATGTTCTCTAGGTAGCACAGCACTTCACTTATAGGAGGAGCTAAATAAATATTCTGTTAAAGTTATTTGAATTATTTGGTTCTCAGAAGATGTATGCAATAATAGTCCTCATCAATTTTTATTCTTAAACCCTGTACAGTATTAGCTAACGAAATTTTTTAAAAAAGAAGAAAATAATTCTCATCCTAAAATTTTCTTTCTAGAGTGTAATTTTTAAATTAAAATGTAATTGCCTATAGGAAGTAAAACCTATATATAGCTTGCCAAGTTTAAAATTTTATTACTTTATACAATTAATTGTCTTCCATTTTTGTGTGAATACACTAAAATTTTAGTACACATTTAGAATTACATAAAAAATTTTGTGCTCAGACATTGCAGAGTATGTATTTAAAGGCCTGTTCGATATGAAATTAGTGTTGTGAAAGCAACAATGTTCATTCTTTTTTTCCTAGCTGCTTTATCCTGGAGCTTTGGATATAAAGGGAAAAAACCCTCATATTATTCTTGAAAGTATATCAAGATTTTCACGTGTCTCTTTTCTAAATTCTACCAATTCTCAATTCAATGTATATTAAAATGATACAATAATATAATTTCTCTGTTTTACTATGAGAGGATTTTTTTGGTCTTTTAATCATATTCAAATAATATTTGCTCCTATTAATGCAATGTATTGAAGTTTTATGTTGAAGGAAGCCTCTCATAATCTGATACATTCTTGAAACAGCCATGGATCTCTGTGTGGATAACTAGAAAAAAATGTGAAGATTATTTTTGTAAGTTTCAGATTGGTACTGATGCCATAATCTAATAAGTCTCTGGTTTTCTGTGTATTAAGTGTTATATTATTACCTATGGTGTTCTGCTGTATATCATAATATATTTCAGAGTACATTCTAGTTTCAAACAAACCTTGCTTAATTTATACCTGTCCTTTCTTATACTCATTAATTTTTTAATTTTATTCATACAGCCAATAGAGTTGCTGCTCTTGCTTTTTTAAATTTGAATTGAATTGAATTGATTTATTTATACAGCAGGTTCTTATTAGTTACCTATTTTATACATATTAGTGTATACATGTCAATCCCAATCTCCCAATTCATCTGACCACCACCACCTTGCCCCGCTTTCCCCCCTTGGCGTCCATATATTTGTTCTCTACATCTGTGTCTCTATTTCTGCCTTGCAACCGGTTCATCTGTACTGTTTTTCTAGATTGCATATATATGCGTTAATATACAATATTTGTTTCTCTCTTTCTGACTTACTTAACTCTGTATGACAGTCTCTAGGTCCATCCACGTCTCTACAAATGACCCAACTTCATTCCTTTTTATGGCTGAGTAATATTCCATTGTATATATGTATCACATCTGCTTTATCCATTTGTCTGTCAATGGGCATTTAGGTTGCTTCCATGACCTGGCTATTGTAAATAGTGCTACAATGAACACTGGGGTGCATATGTCTTTTTGAATTATGGTTTTCTCTGGTTATATGCCCAGTAGTGGGATTGCTGGGTCCTATGGTAATGCTATTATTAGTTTTTTAAGGAACCTCCGTACTGTTCTCCATAGTAGCTGTATCAATTTACATTCTCACCAACAGTGCAAAGGGTTCCCTTTTCTCCTCACCCTCTCCAGCATTTGTTGTTTGTAGCTTTTCTGATGATGCCTACTGTAACCGGTGTGAGGGGATACCTCATTGTAGTTTTGATTTGCATTTCTCTAATAATTAGTGATGTTGAGCAGCTTTTCATGTGCCTCTTGGCCATCTGTATGTCTTCTTTGGAGAAATGTCTAGTTAGGTCTTCTGCCCATTTTTTCATTGGGTTGTTTGTATTTTTAATATTGAGCCGCATGAGCTGTTTATATATTTAGGAGATTAATCTTTTGTCCGATGATTCATTTGCAAATATTTTCTCCCATTCTGAGGGTTGTCTTTTCATCTTGTTTATAGTTTCTTTTGCTGTGCAGAAGCTTTTAAGTTTCATTAGGTCCCATTTGTTTATTTTTGTTTTTATTTCTATTACTTTAGGAGGTGTGTCCAAAAACATCTTGCTATGATTTATGTCAAAGAGTGTTCTTCCTATGTTTTCCTCTAAGAGTTTTATAGTGTCCTCTCTTATATTTAGGTCTTTAATCCATTTTGAGTTTATTTTTGTGTATGATGTTAGGGAGTGTTCTAATTTCATTCTTTTACATGTAGCTGTCCAGTTTTCCCAGCACCACTTATTGAAGAGACTGTCTTTTCTCCATTGTATATCCTTGCCGCCTTTGTCATAGGCTAGTTGACCATAGGTGTGTGGGTTGATCTCTGGGTTTTCTATCCTGTTCCATTGATCTATATTTCTGTTTTTGTGCCAGTACCATATTGTCTTGATGACTGTAGGTTTTTAGTATAGTCTGAAGTCAGGGAGTCTGATACCTCCACGTGCGTTTTTTTCCCTCAAGACTGCTTTGGCTATTTGGGGTCTTTTGTGTCTCCATACAAATTTTAAGATTTTTTGTTCTAATTCTGTAAAAAATACCATTGGTAATTTGATAGGGATTGCATTGAATCTTCAGATTGCTTTGGATAGTATAGTCATTTTCACAATATTGATTCTTCCAATCCAAGAACATGGTATATTTCTTCATCTGTTTGTGTCATCTGTGATTTCTCCCATCAGTGTCTTATAGTTTTCTGAGTACAGGTCTTTTGCCTCCTTAGGTAGGTTTATTCCTAGGTAATTTATTCTTTTTGTTGCAATGGTGAATGGGATTGTTTCCTTAATTTCTCTTTCTGATCTTTTGTTGTTAGTGTATAGGAATGCAAGAGACTTCTGTGCATTAATTTTGTATCCTGCAACTTCACCAGATTCATTGATTAGCTCTAGTAGTTTTCTGGGAGCATCTTTAGGATTCTCTATGTATAGTATCATGTCATCTGCAAACAGTGACAGTTTTACTTCTTCTTTTCCACTTTGTATTCCTTTCATTTATCTTTCTTCTCTGACTGCCGTGGCTAGGACTTCCATAACTATGTCAAATAATAGCAGCAAGAGTGGCGAGGACTTCCAAAACTATGCTGAATAATAGTGACGAGAGTGGTTATCCTTGTCTCATTCCTGATCTTCGAGGAAATGCTTTCAGTTTATTCATTAACTTTTAAAATTTCTATTCTTCATCTATTGCAAAATTATATCATTTATATCAAAGTGTCCCTTGACCACTATTATCATTATCTATCTCACTTGCTTCAATTCTTTACTTAGGAAAGTCTCAATGTAATTGCTAATGATTGAGCCCAGTCGTCATTTTGTATAGTTTATATGTAGAGATATTTATACATAGAGGTTATCTGTATGTATATGTGTGTATATATGGATGATAGATCTTAAATATAGTGGTAGAAAAAGGACAAAAATATAAGATGCATTCCGAAGTTTTTACAATGTAGTATGGTCCATTTAAACTCTACAACAGTCATCTGATATTGACTATAATGATAAATTAAGATACAATGATGGTAACCAATGTTTGCTGATTTTTTTTTTTTTTTTTTTGCACTAAGCACAATGGCAGGCATGTTTTAAATCCTCCCAATAATACTGCAAGGGTAGATGCTGTTGTCATACTAGGGCATGATGAAGTGTATTGGAATTTTCACAAACTATTAAAGTTCTCTGAGCCTCAGTTCTTTAAAATGGTGACAGAGAGGTTTATGCATATGCTAGGCCCTCAAAAATTACTTGTTGAGGGACTCCAATGAGTGTTTCTTAGCCTTTCTTAACCCGCTGGGTAGGATTGCTTTCCTTCTCTGCTTCCACAGCACTTTGATCTTATGTCTATAATAGCACTTAAACTTGTCTTGTAATTCCACTTCCATGTCTCTTTTAGGAACAAAGGGCTGTTTTATTCAACTTCCACCTCTGTGCCTTGCTCAGATATAGCACGTACAGTTGCTTAGTAAATGTTTGTAGAATTAGTGTATGAGTACATAAAGCAAAATCCTAAACTTTCTAGTCTTCTTTATTAGGCTATAGGTCATCTGTACATAGAAAGAGATTATTCCTAAAAAGGTAGCATCAATCTAAAGCAGTCCAGTGATCATCAGAAAATGTCATTTATCAGACTATTCTTTTAGTTAGTTGTTTTATGGTTACAAGAAAGAGAGTTTAGGAAATATTCTTTTATGTCATAAACGAAATTCCAGTGAAAGGATATAAGTAAAATAAAAACTACTTATATTTTTCTTATTTGTGTTTTTAGAGCTTCATGAAGCACCCTTGTGCTTGGCTTACATTTCATCCCACAAATTCTTATTCATGTAAATTTAATAGTTCTCAATATTTAAATATGAACTTTGAAAAATAACAATCATTGTTAAATTCCTTTTATATTTGTATTCTATATTTCACTCAAGATGCCTCTTGTTTTGGACATTGGATATTTTGGGGAGCTTGTTACCAATAATTTGGTTCTGTTCCTAACAGGTAGATGGATAGGTTTTGTTGATACTCTCTTTTTCCAATTCTCTTGTCTCTTAAATGAAATCTTTAAGTAGTTATTTCATAATTTTACTGCCTATATTTTATGCACAATTTTGACATTTAACAAGGAAAATTGAAGAATTAAATGAAGCGTGAAGGAATGTGGATTTGTACATGGAAATAAAATATAAGCATGAAAGAATACACTGGTTTTGTTCTTTACAGTGATCGCTGTTTGCTATAACAGTAGTGATTATCTCTTCCCTGTATCCCAAGGCAATAAAAGCAAAATGGCTCAGAACAAAGATGAAAAAAAAAAAGACATATTGTAAGTTGTATCATTATTCTTTACCTCCTTCCCTTAAAAATGAAAAAAGAAAAGAATAAAAGACATAAATGAGAGAAAAAGGCAAATTATCAAGAATGATAGACGACTTTATACTGTCCAAACATTATTTGAAGAAAAATCTTCATCTATCCAATTTCAAACTGTGACTGTTAATCTCTGAGATTTTTAGTTTACTTAAATTGCTACATATTTCTATTTCCCTAACATAGAAAAGGAAGAAGATAAAAGGCATATTTTTTTGTATATCTATTAGCATCTTTTCCTAGTCAAAGTATGACTGTTCCCCCACCTGGCCACATCTCTTTGGAGCCTCTCACTATAAAAGCCAGGAACTAATGTAAAGGCTAATTTTCGATAATTAGTTAGGATTATCTTTGTTTACACAGAAAACCTACTTTTAAAATATAACTTCCCTTTTCTAAAACAATCATTTGACAAATCATTGAGAAAAAAGATAGCCAATTTTATTTTACATAGATATAAGGTAACATTCTTTAATATAAACATAAAAAGAACCCTGAAAACAGTGAAATAAATGTAATGGACAGTATAACGTGTCTACGTAGAAACAAATTAGGGTTTACATGTTAATTCATGTGTTAATTTGGTTTCACTTTGTATTATTGATGTTTAATAAATTAATTGACTATTAAATTTTGGATTCGGTGACTAGGAAAAGAATTTTTAGGATTTATGGAAAATTTATAGTGGAGGAAACTGAAATTTCTTTTCAAAAAAACAGTTGTACTGGGAAATAGAAGGAACAAGCCATGAGTAGAAGAATGTATCCAAATTAGTTCCACTAAGGTATCAGATGTAAAGGAGACAATTTTGTACTTTCATAACTGGTAGCTAGCTGATTTTAATTAATATTCTTGTATGTTTAAAACATAGACCTGATTTTAACATAATTAACACTTAGGCTCATTGACTATAGAAATAACTTTATCTTAGCAATTGATTGTCTTCTGTCAAATACTATAATTTCTAAGTATATGATTTCTTAACATTTACTAAACAATCTTATTAAAATAATATTAGCATATATTTAATGTATTGCTTTTTAAAAAAGTTTGCATTTTAAAATATTTTGTTATGTATACGTTGTATATACGTGCATGGTGTATGTATATATACATATATGTGTGTATACATATATATGTATTTAATAAATTCAGAGGATTAAACCTCTGCTAGGAATCCCAGTTGTAGAAGAGTTTGGGAGTTCTAACTTTTTCCATTGCATGTTTGCATGTATGTATGTGTGTGAGTGTATCAGTGCATACATGTGTTTGAAAAGACATGTAATAGTGATTCACTTCTGTCACAGCATAAAGCAGCTAATTATTTCCTCTGACATCTAAACAAAAGGCTAGTCTTTACTCCACAATGTCTTTCTGGAAGATTTAGATATATAAAAGGCAGAGATTCTTCTTTTAATTAATAATATTCCAGGAGAACTTAAGTCTTTACAACACCTGGGTAGAGGAACAAATATAAAATAATAACAAGAGTAGTGCATTATTATACAGCCTTTAAAACGAACTGTATGAAGTTTGCCAAGTCCTTCACCAATTATAAGTCAGATGTAAGAGAGCTCTGATGAGTAAAACCAGGGGTTTAATTATCGTTTTCCCTAATTACAACTGCAAGCTTCTTTTATTGTCATAACTATGTGTAACTTGATTTGCCTCAAGCCAAGCACCATCTTTAACTTGAAAGAGTAAACCTTTGATTAAGAACAATTTTAGAAATTAAAATTTTTCATTTGCCTTTTCCTGGATACTGATTTCTTAATGATTGTACTTCAGCATTATTACCACGATTACTTCCTGATTGTTTTTCTCATTTATTAGTTCTAGTTCTATCCTAAATTATAGCAGGATGCTGGCTGGAGATATAATGGTACCTTTATTACTGTTATGGTACCTTTATTACTGATACCTGGGTGGGCTAACCTAACATTGATTATCATACTTGAATATTTAAAATATTTGCTTTGTAGAATTAAGTATTAATGTTATGACTCTTAATATGTACATTGAGTAGAGAAACAATTTTGTCTTAGCACTTTTCTTGCCATCTCAAAATGATAACTAAATTTTTATGGGACATAGAGATTAAATCTGTATCTAAAGGCAATTAATGTAATGTCAGATTTTCATGGTTTATTAATCTCACAGTATGCTAGAATTTAAACATTTCTCCTTTAGATGTGCTCATTCATATTGGAACATAATATGTGAAGTTGAAGGAGTTTTTAAAGGACATATGCAGGCAAAAATAAATGAAAGGGAATAAATATATCCTACAATACACAGCAAAATATTTCATTACCAATAATGTCATAATTTTTTTACAACTTACTCTGTTCTTTAGGTATTTATACCTTTAGGTATTTATTGCTTACCTATTGTCATAATTTTTTTACAACTTACTCTGTTCTTTAGGTATTTATTGCTTACTCTGTTCTTTAGGTATTTATTGCTATTTAGCTTTCATTGAAATGAGATTGAGATCAATAAATTATTAAATGGTCTCTAAATAGCCAAAATATATGAAAGTATTTTGTATTATAGGATACCTTTTAAAATCAATTTATTTAAACTAAGAAAAAAATAGTTTACCCATTTCTCCCACTCCACACCCCACCTTTGACAACCACTGATCTATTTTCTGTATCTGTGAGCTTTTTTTTTTTTTTTAGATTCCACATATGAGGGATAATATTTGTCTTTTGCTGTCTGACTTTGTTTCACTTAACATAATGCTTTTGTGGTCCATCATGTTTTCACACATGACAAGATTTCATTCTTTTTCATGGCTGAATGAGATTCCATGGTATGCATGTGTGTGTATATGTAAGTATATATACACCATATTTTATGTATGTATATAACCATATTTTCATATTGATTCAACCACTGATGGACACTTAGGTTGTTTTCATATCTTGGCTATTGTGAATAATTCTGCAGTGAATATGGGAGTGCATATATCTTTTCAGGTTAGTGTTTTCATTTTCTTTGGATAAATACCCAGAAGTGGAATTGCTAGATCATATGGTAGCTCTATTTTTAATTTTTTGAGGAATCTACATGCTGTTCTCCGTAGTGGCCGTACCAATTTACTTTCCTACCAGTAGTGCATAAGTGTTCCCTTTTTCTACATCCTCACCATTCTAGCAGGTGTGAGGTGATATCTCATTGTGGTTTTGATTTGCATTTCACTGATGATTAATGATGTTGAGCATCTTTTCATATATTTGTTGGACATTTGTAGGTCTTCTCTGAAAAAATGCCTATTCAGATCTTCAGCCCACTTTTTAAATCAGATTGTTTGTTTTTTTGCTATTGAGTTGTATAATAGTATATATTTTGGATATTAGCCTTTTATCAGATATAAAATTTGCAAATATTTTCTTCCATTCAGTAGGTTGCCTTTTCATTTTATTGATGGTTTCCTTTGCTGTTAAGAAGGTTTTTAGTTTGATGTAGTCTTACTCATTTATTTTTGCTTTTATTGCTTTTGTTTTTGGTGTCAGATTTTCAAAATCTGTCACCAAGACCTATGTCAAGGAGCCTACAGCCTGTGTTTTCTTCTAGGAATTTTATGGTTTCAGGTCTTTCATTTAAGTCTTTAATCAATTTTAAGTTAATTTTTGTGTACAGTGTAAGATAGTGGTCCAGTTTCATTCTTTTGCATGTGCTGTCCTGTTTTCCCAACACTGTTTATTGAGGAGATTGTCCTTTCCACATAGTATATTCTTGGCTCCTTTGTTGTAAATTAATTGACTGTATATGTGTGGGTTTATTTCTGGAATCTATATTCTGTTTTATTGATCTATGTATCTGTTTTAATGCCAATACCCTACTGTAATAATTATTATAGCTTTGTAATATAGTTTGAAATCAGGGAGTGTGATGTGAAGTGGGCTTTTTAAACGAACTTTTTGATATTTAATAATTGACATTACTCTTTTCCAAGGTACCCTCACATAAACTAATGTAGAGTACCAACTAAATATTAATTTTTATTTATTTTGTTTTTTTTTCAATTTTTGAACATACATTTCACCTGCTATAATCACACATGAGACAGAATAATAAGAAATTATAACAAGGCAAGTCCTAGAGTTCACTGTTGTCTTTTCCAGTTTTCCCATGCACTCTTTCTATTGTCATCACATGTTTTCATATGCCCTCTTTTGGTCCTTGGAGCATATCTATTCCAACAATGAGGAAAAGATGATTTGGGGAAATATAGAAAAATGAAAAGCCTGAGCTATATTGTCATCCTGAGCTACCTTAATCCCCTGGTCTCTGACAATATATCATAGCTGGGGTAAAAATGGAAGTTGTTGCAGTATCTCTAAGAATTCACAGAGCCAGTAAGGCAAGAGCTGAGCTACAGTGAACAAGAAGAGCCCCTGGGCCCTGTGGTGCTGAGGGAGAGGAGACAATGAGTCACGGTCACCTTAGCAGCAGGGTGCTGGTCCAGACCAGCAGTGGCCAGATGAACAAGGGGAATTGATGCAGGCAGTGGAGGCCTGGAACCACTGAGGTTTGTGGATCAAATCCTAAAGCTATTCAGTATGAAGAGGTCAAAGAGATGAGGACAGAAAAGCAAAGAGACTGGGAAGGAATAGCCAATGAGGGAGAAGAAAAACCAGGTGTTCTAGAAATGAAGCAGGAAAGTGTTTCTAACATGAGAGAGTATAGGCATACCTCAGAGATACTGCAGTTTCAGTTCCAGACCATCTAATAAAGCAAATATTGCAATAAAGTGATCGCACAATTTTTCTGGTTTTCCAGTGCATATGTTTACACTATAGTCTATTGCATGCCATTGCATTATGCCTAAAAAAAAAGTACATACCTTAAAGATACTTCATTACTGAAAAATGCTAACCATCATTTGACAATGTAGGTAGGGTTGCCACAAACTTTTAATTTGTAAAAAATGCAGTATCTGGGAAGTGCAATAAAGTAAAACACAATAAAATTAGGTCTGCCTATAGTCACCTGTGTCAGATGTTGCTGAGAGGTAGAGTAAGACGAAGATGGGAGTCATTAGTAACTTTAACAAGAGCGATGTCAATAATGTGGTGAAGATTGATGTGCTGTTATAGAATGGGCTCAGAGAGAATGGACCAAGAGGAATTGGAGTTTGTGAGTGTAAGAAAGTCTTTCAACCAGTTTTCTTGTAAAGCAGAATAGAAAAATGGGGCAGTAGATTGAGGGAGAATTGGGGTAAATGGATCTTTTTAAAAATGGGAGATTATAGTAGCCTGTTCAGATGCTGCTGCAAGTAATAAAATGAAAGGAGAAAATGGGGGGAGAGAAAGAAAATAATTACTTAGAGAATTCTTTGAATAGGTTAATGGGAAGGGAATCTGGTTCACTGATAGAGGGGATGGTCTAACATGAAAGAGCCCACAGTTTATCCTTAGGACAAAGAGGAAAACAAATAAATGGGAACATATGCTCATAGTGTAAATATTTGTGGAAGGTTTTTTTGCTGCTGTTTGCTTATTTTATTTTCTCAGTGAATAGGAAACAAGATCATCATCTGAGAGTGAGGATGAGCTAGGAAGTATTGAAGGTTTGAGAAGAAAAAAGAAATAAATGTAGTGATCTAGGATAGGGTCTGCAAACTGAGAGTATATAAACTTTTCAGTGGTTATGTAGTCACAGATCATTTTTAAAAATTCACTTTTAATATCCTCTTTCTTACAGTGTTCTTCCCTAAAAGTGATCTGCCTAAGAGAGGAGCTGCTCTATAGGCTCTTCTTTCTCATCTTCCCTTTCATTGCCTCCACTGCATATCTCCCACCTCTTCTGGATCCACGGCGGTGCATCACCGCTGGGTGACTAAAAACAGAAAGAAAAATTTTAAATATCATCATTTGAGTTTTAAAAGTGAATGACTCTAACATCTAAATAACAATCTCTTTTGCAAATCAAATGGCTTCCAAATTATTTGGTTTTATAAAAATTGAAGAAGGACCTAATCAGTTTAACAACTGTTAGATAATTAGTAATTGCATCTGGTGATATATCATTATGTAATTTTTGGCAATCTTAGTTCAGTAAACTGACAGACACTGCTATAACAAATCTCTTTCCATTCCCGTCTACTTATTTATTTTTATATCTCTAAGAGGGTAATGAGGAACAGAAATTACATTGAATTCAGGCTAATTTTAGCAATAATATCAATATATTGATACACATACTAATCAGAAAAGCAAAATCAGAAAAAAAACCCTAAAAATGCCTTTATATTTTATACTGTGATATAGTCCAATAAAATGATACATTTATACTTGATAATTACTAATCAAGATTTAGAATATATTTATCTATTTTGATTAAATGTAAACTATTAATTATAATAAGTCAGTGTAGCAGAAGTAATTAAGTATTAGTGGTGACAAAAATATTTTGCATACATAAAACATGTTTTGTTTCAGACAAATAACATATTTATTGTTTATCAGAAATTATATCATTTGCAACTATTTTAATTTTGATAAAGGTATAAAATTTCATCATTGAAAATGGTAGGGGTCTAGGATTTTTCAAAACTATTTTAGAAGAGTCACAAGCAAAACAGTTTGTGGATAACTGGTGGAGAGTGGCAGAGTGCATGCACTAGAGAAATAAAGTTGCCAGGCAAAACAAAAAAACTCATTTTTGATTAGAGAGCAGGAATGTGAAGGAAGGTCACTCAGCATGAGTCTATGTTTTTCTCTCGTTATGTTCAGTTGTACAGATGCCAGCATGCAGTAGAAATAGCACTGTATTTTACCAGGGTTGTTTGGCCAAAGGATTGAGGATATGTGCAAAAAAAAAAAATGATTTGGTGATGAACCATGGTATTTATGCAGGGTAAAAAGGGCAGGTGAGGAAGACTGAAAAAGCTGATTTTGTCAATGGTTGGTCATTCGCCTCAGGGTGGAAAAATTATTACAACCTGGGTGTTGACAGATAATGAGTATTTGAAGTTTGGAAAGTCTGAAATTGCAGTATTGGATGAATTGCAGTTATTATTAAAGACAAGGTCCAGGTTTAACTGATTTTATATTATTTTTTCTTTTTCTTCCCACTAGAACTCAGATCTATTAGAGGCAGAGATTTGTTTTTAATCTGCTCTCCCCAACCTGCTATACTCCTAGTGTCTATAACATTACCTGATAGATTGAGAGAAGCTGAACAGTAAATCTTTGTTGAATAGATGAATGAAAAGTGCATGACAACAGGAAAGAATGACTGAGATCAGGTAGATGAAAAGATCATCCGATTTTAGTTAGGTATAAAATTTGTTGAAAGTCTCATGTGTTTAGATTAAATAGGAAATCACACCATTGATATAATGAACCCATGTCTCCGATGCAGTTATATATAAAATTGCTTGAAGGGCAGCAGTGTGTGGACTGTTTGGCTATGACATCATCCAGTTGGTAGAAATGAAATAATTCCTAATCCTTCTCATTCAAAGAAAAGTTGAAAAAGATTGTTGGTGGGGACGAAGATTAGTATAGGAATATAAGTATTCGAAAAATTAGTTAATGTTAGGGTTTGAGTGCATATATCATATTGAAAATTCTGTAACTGATCATGTAATGAAAAGTGCTACTGGTATAAATATTATTGAGAAACAGTCTAATTTAAAACTAAGTGATGATTTCAGGGTTCGGATAGTTATTCAGTGTCAGCTTGAAATAATTATTTCTTGACCCAAGTAGATGAATATTGTTTTTGAGAATTAGGCTGGTGATGAAGGCATATGTAATGATAATTTAGATTGTTTTTCTAGATATTAGAGGTGGTTACTATGATTGATAAAATTAGCATGAATAGTGATATTAATATAGAAGAGGTGAATAGATTGATCATTTTTTTTGGAGTTGAACAGATTTTTTTGTTTCCTCAGACCAATGGATTACTTCCTTTAAAAGTTTGAAAACAAACAAACAAACATGGATTCAAGAATCAGAGAGGCATAGGAGAGAATTTGAATAAATCAGGAAACAAAACCTTAAAAAAGGGCTTCCCTGGTGGCGCAATGATTGAGAGTCCGCCTGCCGATGCAGGGGACACGGGTTCGTGCCCTGGTCCGGGAAGATCCCACGTGCCGTGGAGCGGCTGGGCCCGTGAGCCATGGCTGCTGAGCCTGCGCGTCCGGAGCCTGTGCTCCGCAACGGGAGGCCACAACAGTGAGAGGCCCGCGTACCGCAAAAAAAAAAAAAAAAAAGTATTCTAAGATACTATAAAAATAGGACCTTTTTTGGACTGTGTGGACAGGCCCTTTCTGAAGAAACGATATTTAAACTGAGACTTGAATTGTGTTGTGGAGCCAGCCAGGTGATTAGTGAAGGAAGAATTCTAGGTAAAAGAAACAGTATATGAGAAGGCCAGGATTCCTGGAACTAAGAGAGTACCCTTATTTTGTGTGTCACTCGAAACAGATGACACACTAAAACTTAGGATATTTCAGTGGGGGTTTATTTAAAGAGACTAACTGCAAAGGTATAGACTGGATACAGGGGTCACTTAAGGAATGATGCAAGAACTTGGGGTGAACAGTAGTAGAGCTATTATTACCTCAAGACCAAAAGGGGGAAACAAAGGTTGCTGGAACTAGGAGGGAGAGGATCCTGCAGGGCAGAGCTCCTTATGAGATCAGTGACCTTCAGTCAAGGGACACAGCCAGCTTGAGCAAATCCAAAGGGAGGGAGCCTGGAAGTAAATTCGTGATCACACTTCACCTCCTGCCCTCCAGTCTCCAGCAGGGCTGGCTCTCCATTCCTGCACACTATCAAAGGAAAGGGCATAGGAACCCATTGATGAGTCCATTCAGTTCAACCTTCCAAGGCAGAGAGTACAGTGAAAAAGGTGGAGAGAGGTTTTGCATATTCATTAGACTTTTTGGCAGCTAAATGTTCATGCCATGTATTTGGGTCATGTTATAGAATATGTATTTTATTTTAGGCAAAATGGGGAACCTTTGAAATGGGGAGCTCTTGCTTTGAAATGGTAAGCAGATTATTGTTAAAGGTTCTAGAACCAATCTCCAATGTTGGGGGGTGGTGCAGAGTTTTACACACCAACTGGCAAGTCTTTGACACTGCCTGAGTATCCTATGACTCAACTCAGTTCTGACACTGTGTACCCAGAGAGAGCATCAGATTGCACAGGTTAAGGGCTGAGTCCTACAAGACTGTCACCACCACCCCCAGCTTCAGATGCCTGTCCCAAGTCTAGGTTGTCACCTGTGCTTCTGACCAACAAGCTATAGATCAGAGGTTCCAATGACCCCTTGCTTGGGTTTAATTAATTTGCTAGAGTGGCTCACAGAACTCAGAGAAACATTTTACCTACTAGACTACCAGTTTATTATAAATGGATATAACTCAAGAACAGCCAGATGGAATTGATGTTTAGGGCAAGATATGGGGAAAAGGCATGGAGCGTCCATGCCCTCTCTGAATGCACCACTCTCCGCAAATCTCCACAGGCTCACCAACCCAAGGAACTCTTCAAACCCAGTCTTTTTGGGTTTTTATGAAGGCTTTATTACATAGGCATACTTGATTAAATCATTTGCAATTGTTTACTGGACTCAATCTCAGTCCTTCTTCCCCGCCCAGTAGGGTGAAGGGACTGAAAGTTCCAAAACTCTTAATCTCAGGGTTGGTTCCACTGGCAACCAGCCCCCATCATTAGGTTACCTAGGGACTCCCCCCCCTCCCCCCCGAAGTCACCTCATTAGCATAAAAAAAGACACCTTTGTTGCTGTCACCACTTAGGAAATTCCAAGGGTTTTAGGAGCTCTGTGACAGAAAAGGGGACAAAGACCAGATGTATATTTCTTATTATAAATCACAGTGTCACAGTTGTGATCAGAATTGCATTTGAAAATAAAATCTCTCTGGCTGTTAAAGTGGCCTATTAGAGGACTACAGGTGGGAGAACTTGCCCCAAGGCAGCAGTGGGGGATTTAAGCGGCAAGAGCAGAAAGGAGGTGAGTGAAACAAAGTTACTTGTTAATCCATGTTTGGTGGCTCTAGTTAGTGTGGTTGCCCGAGCTTTTTCCAAGGTATTATTAATAGGACTTGGTAATAGTTTGGATGAATAGTTTGAACTAAAATGTCACACTGACACTTTCATGTATTGTGTATCAGACTTGTGTAACTGGGTAGCTATGTGCCATGAACTGCAGCAGGAAAAACTCTTTTATCAACAGAATCACATAGGGATATTAACCAAAATTTTAATTTCAGACATGAACCATTCAAGCGAAAGTGTCACAAGTTGAATATACAAGTTTAAATCAATCTGGTCAAGATGCATACATTTGGGACTTACAGCTGTGATATGATGCTATCATTTAAAAAATGAGTGTATAGAGGGACCAGAGCTCTGGAGACAGAACTAAGCCCTGTAAAACTTGGATGTTTAGAGGGGCCATGTTAGGTCTTAGAGAGGGAGCCAGCAAAGGAATCCATATGTTAGCACTAAGCTAACACTTTTATGGAAGTTATCCCACCTAGATTATAATAATTTTATGAATCAGGTATATTATGAATGAGATTCTGAGAATCAGATTAATCAACTTGGCTATAAGGTAGCTTTGGTTTTTGCCTCACTCCAAAACTAATGCTTTTTCCATGACACCAGGCAGTCTATCATAAATGATAAATGCTTGTTAAAGTGAAGTCAGCATTTTTCTTAGAACAGTGATAGACTTAAGGAAAAATATGAATGAGGGAAGTAGTTTTAAGCACCTCTTAATTTATATATCACCTTGTGATATATAAACTAAATCATAAGTTACTAACCTTCTTGTTTTCCATGATGATATGGTTTTCCATCTTTTAAATGGGATTAACTCATGCAGCTAAAACATACTTTAAGATAGATTTTGCCATAGAGTTGCCACAAATTTGGTTTTACTATCTAATGGGTAGAAAATTAATTTAGTCCCTAAGCTAGATTTATGAAGAATTTTGGTACATATTTCCAACAACTCATTCCTAATACCTGAGCATGTAATGTATTAATAGAGACTAGAGAACAGGTGTTTGAAATGTACAGTTGAAAACAAGCATTGACATTTAAACCTCATCACATAAAAATATGAAACCCATTATTTTCTATTATGATATTAACAATAGAGCTTTAAACATCTTTGGTAATGACTGAAGTTTCATAATTAGTCCATTAATCACAAGATAACTGTCATGAACTCAAATAAGTATCCATAATGATCAGTAAGTGCTTCCATTGAGACATCCATATATACTTGGGAGGAGGAAGTACCTTTCAATTTGTAATAACACAGTGACTGTAGTAAGTCCTGAGTAGAAAATACTGATGAACATGTGGCTTTGTCTTCATTTGAGGTGTTAGGATAGAAACTCATCTTTTTCTTTTTTTAATTTATTTTATTGAAGTGTAGTTGATTTACCATGTTGTGTTAATTTCTACTGTACAGCAAAGTGATTCAGTTATATATATACATACATATATATATATATATACACATTCTTTATCATATTCTTTTCTATTATGGTTTATCACAGGATATTGAACATAGTTCCCTGTACTATATAGTAGGACCTTGTTGTTTATCCATTCTTGTTTATCCATTCTATATATAATTGCTTGCATCTGCTAATCCCGAACTCCCACTCCATCCCTCCCCCCATCCCCTCCCCATTGGCAACCATAAGTCTGTTCTCTATGTCTGTGAGTCTATTCCTGTTTCATAAATAAATTCATTTGCATAATTTTTTAAGATTCCACATGTAAGTGATATCATATGTTATTTGTCTTTGTCTGACTTACTTCGCTTTGTATGATAATCTCTAAGTCCATCCATGTTGCTGCAAATGGCATTATTGCATTCTTTTTTATGGCTGAGTAATATTCCATTGTATATATGTGCTACATCTTCTTTATCCATTCATCTGTCAATGGACATTTAGATTGTGTCCGTATCTTGGATATTGTTAATAATGCTGCAGTGAACGTCGGGGTGCATGCATCTTTTCAAATTATGGTTTTTCCTGGATATTTGCCCAGGAGTGGGATTGTAGGATTGTATGGCAACTCTATTTTCATTTTTTTGAGGAAGCTGTTCTCAAAAAATACTGTTCTCCATAGTGGCTGCACCAATTTACATTTCTACCCACAGTGTAGAAGCGTTCCCTTTTCTCCACACACCCCCTAGCATTTGTTATTTATAGACTTTTCAATGATGGCCATTCTGACTGGGAAACTTTCATCTTAATCTTAAACTTTTCATAGTTTGTAGCATTCCTAGATATTACATTTTTGCTATGTGAAAATCATTTATACATTTTAACATTATATTTACATTGTAAACTTATAGAGGCTAAAATTTATATTAGGGTGTATAAATAGGATGCACTTCTATTTGCCATTAAATGGTATTAGGTCAAACACTTTTACATAGCAGACAATATTTGAGCTGCAAAAGAAATTTGTTTCCATTGAATACCACATCTGTGTACGAAATGAGGATGATCAGTAGAATTATTTTTTGAAATATTTGCTCAGAGGCATGTATAGAATTTATACTTTAAATTTGTGGTAAAAGCATTTTTATCTATTCATTTTAAAATTTATAGTAGTTTTTTTCTTGGATTGAAGTTACACATTGGAGATAGCTTCTACAGTCTCTATTCATTCATTCTACCTTCTGTATGCCAGCTAATCTTCTAGCTCTTGATAATCTAGTTTAAAAAAAAAAAAGAAAAAACAGACAAAATCTTCACTTTCACGAAGCTTACAGCAAATCAAGGATGGTAAATAAAAGAAGTAAATAAGTACATTTTGAAGTTGCTGTTATTGTTCTAATGTAATTATAGAGCTTATTCAGGAAAACATATAAGATGGTATAGTTGCTTAACAATAGGTTATGTTAAGCAGTCTAACAATTCAGAATTTAGAAATCGATCATGTTGACACAAGTTGAAACTTGACATGTATAATGTATAATCCGCAAAACAGTTATTATAGAGGAAAGAATAAGAACAGTGAGATGTTTCCAAAGTGGGGCCAGTTAATTAATGGGATACTTTCAAAGGGATGTTAATACATTATAGTCTGAAATCTGTAAAGAATTACAGATTCTATCATTTATAGAATTTATAATTCTATAAAGAATTATTTATTTCTAAATAAAGTTGACTTTACCAAATAACATGAGAAAAATAATCTAACTCCTCTAAGCGGTAATTGTGATGCTTAATGTTATTAGTTTTGGTTTTGCCAGAATCAGATTTAAAATACTGGTTTTGGTAGTCAGATGCTATTGATAGCACTTTTATCAAACCATAACAGACCTTGAGGAGATGCTTTGGGACCAAAAGATAATTCACATTTCATTAATGTTTAGTTATCTCAGAACATCTCTGTTCTACCAATGACAGATGGATCCAGAAAAAATGAAAACATCTTAAGTCTTATGCTATTTAAAAACTAGATTTTCTTTGAAGTGAAAACCGTACATTGATTTGTTTAAAAATGTGTGGTACAGTGGTTGTGGCATGAACTTTGAAATATCATACCCTCTTGGATATGAATTTGTGTACCAGCATTTATTAGTGGTGTAAGCACCTCAAAGCTGCATTTTTCTCTTATGTAAGACAAGATATTAATACGGCTTGTGTCACAGGTTAAGTTGAAGAAAAAGGATCATTTTTCATATAGAATTTATGTAAATGAATTAGTTTCAGATTATATTATATAAGTAGCATGGTATCCTGTGTCACCTAAAAGGGCCTGTGGATATTAATGTCATCAGAGCCTTAGTCAGTTGGTTCTCAGTTGGTGTTTCTGACATTTTGATTACGTATTACATTCCAGCTTCTTGTTCACTTCCTTCCTGAACTCCAGCATCCTTCAGGACCATGTCTTGTTTATGGTGGAATTTCTAACTTTCAGTATATTTCCTTATAATCATTGACATTTAAGAAATCTGAAAAGCACTCTAGAAATTAATTCTTTTCACTTAGTAGACTTAACCTAGGTTAAAAATAAAAGTTCAACTTGCTCTCTGATTCTCTTTGCTTTTAGTTGAAGAGAATTATTTTATTCCCCTATAGTTCCCAATCTATTGCTATCAGTATCTAACTTACCACTAACAGACTTTAAAACCTCTTTAATAAAAAAAAATCTATGATCTAATAAACTAGTAACAAAAAAGGAAAGAGTGACAAAAGGACCAATTGTGAAGAATATGGTTATGATAATGCTTGTGTTTTCTAGTTAAAGCAATGTAAATCATTGATCATTAAGAGTTGACAAAACAAGCATAGTGAAAAAGGGAATTTGGCACAATTCATGTGATGGAAGAGTACATATTTACCTGAATTTTCGCCCTTGTGGTTGACCACCTGCAAGCTTTTTACCCTCAAGAACAGGGTAAGCCCTCTGAAACGTAACTGTCTGCTAGCTAGCACAGTGTATGAATGGCTTATTCCAGCAAGGGAAATGAAATGGTAATTGTAAAACTAAATTGTGGTCATGAAAAGCAAGTAGATGGAAACTCTTTCCTCTCTGCAGGTTAGAGATAGAAGCACTGCTGGATTCATTTTTTTAGACTGAGCAGTCTTTTCTTTCTTTCAATATAGTGAAAAAAAGAAACCCATTGACTTATTTTCTTTATATTCTCTTTTGCAAATATTTTTCTTTTCACAGATTAGTTTTGGGCCTTTCTGAAAGAAGGACTCATTAATTTAAGCCTAAGAGAATCTTGGCCAATATAGCATTTGAAATGGAAATCACTTCCTATTTCTTAAAATTTTCTCCTATTCAGAATGTCAGGCCGAGCTGATTGGCTACTCCTTTTCAGTCTTCTTCATTGACCCCTTTTGCCATTTTATTCCTTAAATGTTAATTATCTATTCTTTGTCTTCTCTCTAAACACTTATTTGTCCACTCTCTAAACACTCTTCCTGGGTTACCTAATCAATTATTTTGGTTTAAATGCTCGCTAGTGAAAGTCTGGTTCCATTTTCTGTCATTGAGCTTCAGAGCCTTATTTACAGTTTCCTATATGTTCCAACCTGAATTAATTTCTGCTCACTTCTGTACTGTTCCTCTTTCTTCTGTATTCCCAACTATAGTAATGTCATCATCGTACCAATCTACCAAGCTAAAAAATCTCGATGTAATACAGGTTTCCTTCTTAATTCCCACACCTTAGCCTGTAAAGCTATTGCTACCAAATCTTATAAGTTCTAGTATAGAATTTCTCTTTTAATCAGAGCTTTCATATACTGCAACTTTCGGTCATACATTCATCATTTTTCTCCCATATTATAGAACAATCCCATAATCGAGCTCCCTGCCACTTTCCTCAACTAGTACAGATGATGAGTTTGCTATCAGATATCTACTGAAATCCAGTTTGGCTCTGTTATTCTTCTGCTAAACTGTCTCCAATGGCTCTACTGACCATAGTCTCAAGTCTAAACCTAAACCCCATTGCGCTTCTCAGGCTAAACCTGAACTTTCTCTCTGCCCTCATTTGTGACCCTTCCTTACCAGGGATGCCATATCCTGTGTTCCTGTATAGTAATTTTTCCTCATTTTCTGAGCCTGCCATCTCAGGGGCTTTGCCCATGCTTTTCCAGAAGGAAATGTGTTTACTTCTTAAATGCCTGGTAAACTCCTATACATTCTCCAAGACCCCGCATAAATATCACCGCTTCTGTGAAGACTTTCCTCACATTTCTCTTGTCTTTTATGCTCTATTACAGAATGTTACACATAACATTTGTATTTATTATTAATGTTCTCTTACAAGAAAATAGTGTTTCTGATGATAGGAATATGTTTTTATATTCCCTATACATAATATAATGCCTGTTTTAAGGTAGGCATCACTTAAGTAAGAATTGAATGATTGTGTTCTATTGTTGCCTGAAAATAAGTCTCTTAGTTGGAGTGGTTTACAACCTCTGTGATGTTATTGGTTGCCTATTTTAACGTATTCCAATCTTAAATCCTATAATCGTTTAGCCCTTACCTTTAGCTTTATTCCTGCTCCAGGCTCTAAAGCCAACCTGTCATTATTAGATTAGGAACCTTATAAAGAACTCTAGGTTAACAATATATTGGTTTGGGGTTGAGAGTGGCAGAATCTAATTATTATTTACTACTGTTATAAGCTAAGTAGTTTATTAAATATTTTAAGTGCTTACCTAATAATTCTTACAGTAGTACTATGAAATAGCCAATATGCTCATTTTACTACTTAAGAAAATGAGAAATTGAGTAATTGGTTCAAGTTTATATACTAGCAGCTGACAGAGCTGGGAATCACACTCATATCAGTCTGATAACAAAGGTACCAACATTATAGACAGTTCAGCACCAATTTAAAATTATTTCTGGTCCTGTTGTGACTCAATACGTGATCGAATTAATGTGGCTCTTGCTTTTTTTCTTGTCACCATCTTTTACTCTATTTTTGGTAATCCTCTTAGAATTTATTAGTTGGTAAATAAAGGATAGCATTTCTACATCTTCTGTTACATGTAATAAGTATAACTACGTATATACAGTGATTATTTATAGAAGTGTCTTAATTTAACAGAAATAGCATAGAATTTGAGAATGTATTTATTGCCTTTATCATTCCTGGTAATATTTAGAGGTAAAATAGAAAGACTATCCAAATTCTGCGATTTGGAAACTTTAAGTTACAGACCTGGTTTTACTGCTACTAGCAGTTTAACCTTGGCTCAGTTTCTTCATCTGGAAAGATGATTTTTGTGATTCTCCAAATCCTAAATTATAATAGATCTGGAAAGTCTGAAGCCTTTCCAAAAGTTTGTAGAAGAATCAGGAAGAAAGGAATATCTGACAAATCACAATAGGATGCCAACAATAATCATTATAGCCATCATGATGAAATTGAGGCTGTATACAGTATTAAGCTAAAGATTCCAATATCTGAATAGCATGGCTTGTGTTCAAGAAGCTGAAAACCTAGGTGGAGAGGTAGGACTAATTTTTAAGATACACCTAATAATTTGTAATATTGTATGTAATGTTCTGAGATAAGAGCTCAGTAGGACCAGGTGAAAAAATAACCATTTATTTATGAGAGTAGGGGAAGAACATTTTAGGCTGGGTCAGAAAGGGAAGAAATTCTGGGAGTAAGTAAACCAGTTTTTATCCTTTTGCCTGAATTTCTTAAAGATAGGGCAATTTTTTATATATATATATAAAGTAAAGATACCTTAGGAACTTGATTAGGATTAAGCTTCATAGAGGGAAACAACATATCTTTAAACTGATAAGGAAAACTTCAGGCCTATTTTCCAGGGAGATAGGGCTTAAGTATCACCACAGCAGGCTGCCACATTAGTGTTCAGTGCTTAGCCAAGGGGAAAACAGCTGGATCAGAGCCAGTGGAGAAACACTGGAGAAACCTTCCCAAACACAAGCACCTTGTTTTGTAATTCTTGCATTCTCTGGTGTGAAGCTTAAATTTTTCACTGCTACAAAAATCAAACAAATGAAATTCAGCTTTCTTTTTTGTCCTCATATACTCTTGTTCCAATAACTCTTTTAATTCTCTAATTTTGTCACTCTTTTTCTTTTCTTTTCAATTAAACAAAGATAACTAAAAATGTTAGAGTATCTAGTTGTGACAGAAAAGAGAGTTGAAAGCAAGAAAATATATATGAAATTTAATCTCACTATATAAGATTATGCAAATGAATGAAAGAGTCTACAATAAAAACATTCCTATTTGAAATGCTAGACAGTTAATAGTAAAATACTGTTTTTAAGATTTAGATTTCTTTCTTATTCTTGAACACTATATATGTGTATTTAATTTGCAAATATTTTATACCCAGATAAGAAGATCAAAATATTTAACATTAATTATCAAGATCAAAATTAATCTTCTTCCAGAAACAAAGTTTATCATTAAACACACTAGGTCTATTAATTTAAATTCTCTTTAGGGAGAGGAAAAGCCAAAATAATTGTGTGTGTATTATTTTAAAAACCAAAGATGAAAGAAATAGTTTCCTTTAACAAAATATATATGAGCTCCTCTTGTATAAAGTTTATGTAAGATAGGAAGAAATCATTTTTGTTCAAAATTAAGCAAATTGCATAACAGGCAAAAAAGAAAAAAAAAACTAGTTTCAAAGTTAAATTTAAAGATACAGTTAAAAATTAATAAATGGGGCTTGCCTGGTGGCGCAGTGGTTGAGAGTCCACCTGCCGATGCGGGGAACACGGGTTCGTGCCCCGGTCCGGGAAGATCCCACATGCCGCGGAGCGGCTGGGCCCGTGAGCCATGGCCGCTGAGCCTGCGCGTCCGGAGCCTGTGCTCCGCAACGGGAGAGGCCACAACAGTGAGAGGCCCGCGTACCGCAAAAAAAAAAAAAAAAAAAAAAAATTAATAAATGATATAGTTTTTGCTGTTTTCTAATGGTTCAAAATATTGACTTCCTAGTATCTTTCCTAATGAAATAGTGATCAAATTCTGAAAATATTTTTCTTGAAAATAAAATAGTTAAATGCCTTGGGGAATATTTTCATATACAAATACTGTCTTTTTAAAAAGTTGATCTTTGTAAATTTAGATTTTTTTTTTAAAGGCCCTCAAAGCTCTTAGAAGAAAACAGTTGATTTTAGGAATTATATGGACTATTATCAGTATTGCCTTATGTTCATCATAACTTAAACCAAAAGGAAAAGAAAAATGCTTTCAAAGTATAATTTTATGGTGTTTCTGACCTTCACTACAGTGAGTGTTATTGTACTTTTTTCTTGCAGTAAGCTAAAAGTTGTCTTCATTTCAGATTTTACATGCCTACCATTTCTGATGTTTTGTACACTCTGTATACTACCGAACAATATTTACTTTTCATTTTCATGGAACCTATATTATTACATAGCAAGATGTAATTAGATATACAGTTAACCCTTGAAGAATGCAGGGGTTAGTGGCGCTGAGCCCTTCGCAGTAGATAGCTCTACAGTGGGTCCTCAGTATTTGTGGTTCCACATCTGCGATTCATTCAACAGTGGCTCATGCAGTACTATAGTATTTATCAAAAAAAATCCGTGCATAAGTGGACCCATGCAGTTGAAACCTGTATTAAGGGTCAGCTATGATTTAAAATTTTTCACTGTTTTAGTTAAGAGGCCTACTTAGTATTTTTAAAACATTCCTTTGAGAGTTTTTCAGATACTAGCTATAGTTTTCTCATTTCTTTAAAGTTATCTGATAGCTACCTTTAATAAAAACATAATCTTCCTTTATACCTGGAGAATGTACACGTAATACAATTTCTGTTAACACAAAAAGGAGAAAATGCTGCTTTTACCCCTTTCCTAATTCTCTCTTTACTTCTAACCTACATTCTGATACTGTTGTACCGGATTTGGTTTGCCAAGCAAAATAGTTGCTTTAACCCCTCTTAGTGTATTATTTAAAGAAAAAAAAGAGCACAGGTTTTGGAGTCAACTGGGTTTGAATCACAGCTCTTTCACTTCATAGACCTAAAGAAGTTTTTTCACTAGCATGAGTCTCAGCTTTATTAACTCTAATATGTAGGTAATATAGGCTCTTTGTTAGGATTAAATTGGACAATTAGTAAAGAAATATCATACCAGTATACCTTGTATATAATAACTCTTATTAAATATTAGGCAATGTTACTTATTATAGTAATATTTACCAATTTTATCATAAGTTAGAACAATCTTTTATCAGCACAATTTTTCCCTCCACAGAGATTGGGGCTCATTGGTATAATGGAGTTTATATTAGCTAAAATTAAATCAAAGCTAGACTGATGAATACAAACAATTTCTTAAAAGTATATAATTTAAATCACTAAAATAAAAGACTTGTTTAATAAAACTGGTTCTTATTTATATACATTTTGTATATGATATATCCTGAATTCTACATAGTTTGCATAAATTACTGAATTAATTTTTTTTGGCTGTTGTATTTCAGTAAATTTATAATATTGTTTAAGTAGAAATAAATATATTTGTATGTATAATAGTTTTTACAGCTTTCCATAAAATATACAAGTCTTCAAGGAACACATACTATTCTCCATTTGTTTCTTTATCACTATATTAAATCTCTTTGCTGATAGCATAAGGGAAGTTATAATGATTTAAAGAGTGAATCTTTATTAGTATTTGACAGAGAAGGAAAATGATAACATACAAACAGTAATTTATAACAAAATTTAACTTGAAAGTGACAGTTGCTCAGTATTTGATTTATACATTTATTCTAGGCAGTAGAAGTCTATTCTAGACTTCCGCGGTCCTTTGGGTCTCCATTTAAGCTGGCTGTTGAAATATGAAAATATAACTTTTGGGTGTACAGTCACTATAGAAATGCAGATGAGGAAATACTTATATGACGGTTTTTTTTCCTTCTGCCCTCACTTGCTTTAAAGGTAGTCCATGATTTTTGGTGTTGATTTATTAAATTGTCATTTGACTTTTTTATATTCAGTAATTGACACCAAGTTTTTCTTTTGCTGCTTTACATCCTACCCCCCAAAAAATGTCTATACAACCAAAAATCTAAATAAAACACAAACAAATACAATTCAGATACCCAACTAGTAAAGAGAATTCTTGATTTTTTTGTTGCCGTGCCTTGGTGGAGTCAGTTTGATTTAGAACTTTGTCTTTAGCAGGGCAGTTTTGGAAATTTGATTTTTTCTAATTACTCATGGATATTTCTGGGTTAGAATTAATTTACTTCAACCAAATATAAGAGAACTTATAACATCACTTCATTTATGTTCAGTAACTTTAGCTGAAACGATGCTATTTAGTTCTGCTGTATTCTATTCACTGTAAGAATAAATTTGTCTGTCAGGCATACCAATATGTTCTATTTGTGCAATGTTTTGTTTTTTTTTCCAGTTACCTGAGAAAAGTAAATTTCCTTGAAATTTCATCCATGCATCCAAATGTTGTGAAATGGAACTCATTCATTCTAAATGGAGTATAGCAAAATTTGGAAGGCATATTAGGTCACTTCGTCTGTTTTTACTTATATACAGTTGTTTTTTATGTTATATTTCCCATTGCTTTATTAACTGACCAGTGAAAAGGGACTTTTACATATCCTTTGAGGAAGTACTTCAGGAAGTAAGAGAAATGTTGAGTTTAAAGCTGTTTTTGAGAGTAAAATTAAATTTATGTTTTTTGAAAGTTAAATGATTACATCTAGTTATTCTCAGAGTTTATTACCCCAATACTTTCCATTTTACTCTGCCCATAATCTAAATTTTTGAATGCAACTGGACTACTTCTCCTTTTCGATATACTTTTGCAATATTTTAAAATGTCAGGCCTACATTTCTTATAATATATTTTTTAATATTTAGATGGAGTTTTTCTTACAGTCAGTAATAGAAACTGGTATTTGTATCACGCCTAATCTCATATTGGCTAATGGCTGAGAAAAGAGTTTTGAAGTCTTTTCGTGCTGTACTGTTTTTCTCATCATAATGGTTTGTATACTGGACTGTTAAACATTGTAGACAGATTTCTGCTATTTGATTCTAAAACATGTGTTAAATTATTGTTGTTGATTAAATTAATATTTAGTGAGCACCTCGTATAAGTCCCTCTCAGGCACGATGAGAAAACAGAATAATACATGTAATCCTCTTTCTTTTAACTATTTTTGTCTAATAACTACCAGATCTTAGATTGTAGTACATGCATCTAACATTTTGTGTTTTGAGGGCAATTTGACGTTGTACTCACTGTGTTCAAATGTATTAGTTACCCGCTTTTGATGTTCCCTAAAAATGGCTAATCCTCCCTTGTTATTTCTCTAACAGTTTAATGACTTAATTAAGAATAGTATACAGAAACCAGCTGTTTTTACGGACAAGAAAATGAATATACTGTTCATTTTTTGCTATTAGCCAGTTATCAACATTTAGCAAAATATGGATGCTATTGAATATGTCCAATTTTCTGAAAATGATCACATAAATATGCATTACTTTTCAGCTCTTCTATTAAGAGTTCTGGTACAATATTATTCCATGTTAGGTGTGTTTTATGTTATTGAGCTTTTTGAAAACTCAGTATAAATAAAACAGATAGTTCTTTAGATGTAGGCAAAATACTACAAATTACCATATGATGATCCACTTTTCTTTTAGGGGATTTTGCTCTATCAAAGAAAGAAAAAAGATATTTTCTCTCAAGCCATTCAAGACTTTACATCTGCAGGGAGACCTCAGCAGGCATATTTAGAGTATATATACACCTAAATATATACAACTAAAGCTAGAACCTTCTGCATATATACAGCTAAAGCTAGAACCTCCTACATATAATTATATAATGATTATATAATTATATAATGATAAATATATCTCTATATCTATACACACTCACACACACACATGCATACACAATGGGGAAATACAGAACAGAATTTAATCAAGTCATCTAATTATAGTCTTTTCTATAATTCTGCTAAAAAGATTAACCACTTATTAGTTTTCATAGACTATTGGTGTCAATGAAATTGTTCCCAAATATATGCTCCTATCAGAAGAAAAATTAAAATATTATTGAAAGCAAATATGTTACTTATATCAGACAAGTGATTGTCCTCAAAATAGGTGTATATAATTAACCTTAATTAGTAATTGGCTGAAGCTCAGTCCCAGTTTAGTCTCTGTTTGTTTATTAGCCACATAACATCTGTGAATTAGTTTTATGTGAGTTGAAATCTTTTCAGAAACAAATGTAGTCTTTCTTTTGTTTTTGTTTTTTTTTGTTCGTTTGTTTTGTTTTGTTTTTCTTTTTTTTCCAAGGATCTGTAGTAGAAAATGAAGAACATAGATCTATAAAGGAAATGACATTTCTAAATACTCTTTTATCCCTGCATGAACACATTCATTGTCAGTTTGTTAAATTGCCTTGCCTTATAAAGACTTTAAAAATCTCAAAAATAGATATTTACTTCCTTAGAGATTTCTTCATTGAGTTTAATAAAATCCTCAGTGGATTTTATATTATGCAGGTTTCCTTCTTCCTTTTTTTTTTTTTTTAACTTCTCTACTTTTGAAATTACAAGCTGTCACTCACCAGGTGTCTTCTTATTAGTTTATGTGGCTCTGAGCCTGATTGTTTATATTACAAGTCCATTCAACAAACTATTAAGCTTTTTAATCGGTAAGTATAGGGGAAATACTTTCATTGCACCTTTAAATGTGAATTATTTAAAGGATAATTAGATGCTTGAATCATATTTAGAGTCAAAAGAGTCAGGATACACTTACTGATTTGGACCTGAGAATGAGTTACTTAAAATAGAGAGCAACTTTGTACCCAAATATATGCTATTGGTACATAGTCACTGAAGATTCTAAGACTCTCTCCACACATATACATACCTATATTTTTCCAGTTGAGTCTTTCACAAGTCAACTTAGTTTTCGTATTAGATTTCACTCAAATAGGACTGTATGAGGACTCTGTCAGCGTGCCCAGTATGGTCCATGCTTTCAACAGTTTATGTCATTTGAATCGGAATGCATTGAAGTCACCATTAAATCAAAAGGGTCTTTACAGTAAGGCAATATAAAACTAACTTTTTAGAATCTACTTTTAAAAGAATACCTATATTTTTATAAGAATAAATAAAACATATTCTTATGAGCCCTTTGTTAGGCAAACCTTATAATTAAGTATAGGTAATAGTGCAGATGAAAGAACATGTGATAATTTTATAGATCAAAAGTCTGCTGCTTATTTATCTTATGTGACTACTCAACCTCTTCAGTTAATCTCTGGTCTTCCTAAAATTCTTCAAAGCAAAACTCTTTGAGAACATTCACGCTTTCCATTTTCTCACACCATTTATTCCCTACCTATTTGATTCTCATACCTCTACATCCAGCAGGCACATTTCAGTCTTTCTTTTTCATAGACTTGGCATAATTTGAAGCAGTTACTCACATCTGCCCTCTGGAACACCTTTTCTTTGGCTTCTGTAATTCCATATTTTTCTCTTTCTCCTGTTCTCTCTTTAACCACTTTTTCTCAATCTACTTTTGTACTCAGTTTCTACCCTGCTAGCCTCTTCTACTTAGTAATTAACTAAAAGCTGGTTCTTTGAAAAGGTAAACAAAATCGGTAAACCTTTAGCCAGACTCATCAAGAAAAACAGGGAGTGGGCCCAAATCAGTAAAATTAGAAATGAAAAAGAAGTTACAGCCAACACCATAGAAATACAAGGGATCATGAGAGACTACTGTGAACAGCTCTATGCCAGTAAAATGGACAACCTGAAAGAAACTGCCAAATTCTTAGAAAGGTAAAATCTCTCACGACTGAACCAGGAAGAAATAGAAAATATGAACAGACCAATTACCAGTGATGAAATTGAATCAGTACTTTAAAAACTTGCAACAGAAAAGTCTGGGATCAGATGGCTTATATGTGGAATCTAAAAAATACAGCAAACTAGTGAATATAACAAAAAAGTAGCAGACTCACAGATACAGAGAACAAACTAGTGGCTACCAGTGGACAGTGGGAAGTGGGGGGAACAATATAGGGGTAAGGGATTAAGAGGTGCACATTATTAGGTATAAAATAAGCTATAAGGATGTATTGTACAGCACAGGGAATATAACCGACATTTTATAGTATAACTATAAATGGAGTGTAACCTTTATAAAATGTGAATCACTATATTGTCTACCTATAACTTATATAATATTGTATACCAACTATACTTCAATTAAAAAAAAAAGTTGGACCTTCTTATGGTTGTCCTCTAGTCCAGAGAAGGCAAAATTTTCTCTAAAGGGCCAAATAGTAATTATTTTGCTTTGCAGATGTATGGTTTCTCTGTACTTTGACGAATATATCTGTTCTGCCACAACTATTCAACTTTGCCCTTATGGCAAGAAAGCAGCCACGCACAACACATGAATGAGTGACTGTTTCTAGCTACGTTATTCTGCTTCTTACTTTCTTTTTCTTAAAGTAACTTTATATGAGATTCTACCAAAATTCTCTCCTACTTCTCCTAGTTAAAGGAAATTAGTTTTATAGAGGGAAGATTTGGCTAGGATGACTTTTTTTTTTTTTTTTTTTTTTTTGGTACGCGGGCCTCTCACTGTTGTGGCCTCTCCCGTTGCGGAGCACAGGCTCCGGACGCGCAGGCTTAGAGGCCATGCATGGCTCACGGGCCCAGCCGCTCCGCGGCATGTGGGATCTTCCCGGACCGGGGCACGAACCCGTGTCCCCTGCATCGGCAGGCGGACTCTCAACCGCTGCGCCACCAGGGAAGCCCTAGGATGACTTTTTAACTTCATAACTCCTAGACCTCCCAATTCTGTTATTTTCACAAAATGATCAAAAAAATTAATCTGTACTTTTGATCATCTGCTTCCTCTATACTCTCCCCAAGTGTCTATCTTTACCTTTTCCTACCTTTGTCCATGTTGTTTCTGTTCAGGTTAACTTAGATTAATACTCCCAGGCGTTCCTTTTCAGTGTAAGACTTTGTCCTGGAAAGGAGCTTAGTATTTTTAGTTTTGAGATTTAATATGATCCAGACTACTCCCCTGCATTTCTGACTTTACTGTGGTCTCCTTGTATTCACCCACAAATTTAAGCCTGCAATATTTTCTCCCTGATTGAGTTGCGGTTCTCTAGTCGGCTGTCTGTCCTTACCAGAGTTCTCTGTTAATGAGTTGAACTCTCAGGGCCATGAGGAGAATAAATGCCTTACTCCTGCTTCCTCTTTACAATTACTGATACCATGCAGATTTTGTAGCTGTCAGTGACTTTACTAATTGGCATTTCAGAGTTCATAGTATATAACTGGAATTTGTAATAGATATCCAGGATTTTTGGTTTTGCTATCCTGTTTTTAATGAGAGAATTCAGGAAGATTCAAAACTGTTCCATTTCTGTGTTCTCCAATAATCCTCCCACAGGAGTCTTTTGATATACTTATTTTTCAAATCAGAGAAGGTAATGTTGTTATTGTATTTTATGCTTAGCTGCTCATCTGAGGCATATAATTTTCTTTTGTGTCTAGGTCAGATTAACTCTACAGCAATCAGACCTTTCTTTAGGCATTTCTACATGTTGTGTCACTCTAAAAGATACCAAATTTAAAAATATTGAATTTGGGCGTCCCTGGTGGTGCAGTGGTTGAGAGTCCGCCTGCCGATGCAGGGGACACGGGTTCGTGCCCCGGTCCGGGAAGATCCCACATGCCGCGGAGCGGCTGGGCCCGTGAGCCATGGCCGCTGAGCCTGCGCGTCCGGAGCCTGTGCTCCGCAACGGGAGAGGCCACAACAATGAGAGGCCCGCGTACCGCTAAAAAAAAAAAGTATATATATATATATATATATTTATTTATTTATAATTTATAAAAGCATCTGTCATTATTTCTATGGCATATTTTTGTCATATTTAATGCCTGCTGAAATATTTATTTCACACATGCCTAGATTTATTCTCATTGACAGTGTCTGTATTAAGTGTTCTCTAATGCTTTGCTACTGAAAATGTCGTCCGAGGGCCAGCAGGATCCACATCACTTGGGAGCTAGAAATGGAGAATCTGGGTTCTACTGAATCAGAATCTGCATTTTAGCAAGATCCCCAAGTTGTTCTTATATCAATACCTCATAAATTTGGGGAAGTTCTTCTCTCATATTATTAGATTCATCAAGTATGGGAAGAAAATAAATAATGTTAACTACCAAATTCTAAACAATTTATTAAGGGATAATTTTTTTAAATATATGATGTAATAATACTTGAACAGACTAAGTATATTATATGAACTTTTATTTAGCAATTTTAAAACCCTGTGTAATATTTTCCATGTAGTTCAATTTTTTGGTAGAGTTTTGATAATAGGTATGGGTGTTAGAGATCATTTTATGTAACTTTAATGGTAGCAAAGCTCATTTGTTTTCATGAGAGTTTAAAAACACAAACTATTGATTATGAATAGTTTATGAACTATTATTATGAACAAAGAGACCTACTATATAAGATTATACAGTGCTCAACCAAGGGGGTAGATGTAGTCCCGCCCCACTTAAATCTACACTGGCTCATACCTAGAATGTAAGTAGCATAAAGGCAGGGATCCCTTTTCTCTTTATACATTAATGTATGGAACACTACCAGATAAATAGTATAACTTCCATAAATATCATTGAAAGCTTACTTTCTATGCATATGAAGGTCCTCAGATAACATTATAGGATGGTACAGAAAGACAGCACACATTTTCAAAAATAAATCAATGGGAAAAATACTTGGAGTAATTTATATGTTTAATATTCAGACACTTTGCTTTCACTTGAGAATTTACTCTGTAAGCATCCTATTAGGTAGCCTTAATCACATCTTCACAGATGGAGAGATGGAAGCTCCAGTTAGATGTCTTGACTGTAAAATGCCTAGATTATAATATAATATAGTATAATATAATAATATAATATAATATAGAACTATTTTATGTTGATACTAATATTCCATTTTTGAAGAAGTGCTTTGGAGTTCTCACCTTAGAGTAGTGAGGTTTGATAATTAGGAGTATCTGTGCCTATTTGCACCGTAGCTGACAGGATTAAGTATATACCCTGTAAATGAGAAAAACATACTCATGGCTCATTCCATCTTCATGGCTTGGCCTTTAATATCGTCATCTTTCCTCTGATTACTATCCTCTGGAGGCAACCAAGGATTCGAATGTGTGGCAGTTGTTTGACTTCAATGTGTGTCTGTGGTCTCTAGCTTGACCTTGATTAATCTAGAAGGAGGAGAAAGCGGTGACTTAATTGAAAGTATACTGACCTGATAATTGAAGATGAGAGTTTAATTACCCTGATAATTGAAGATCTGAGCTAATTCCCAGTTCTGTTACTGATGCTATTTTAAATTTAGTCTTCTCATTTAATTCTCTCACCACTGTTTTCTTTTTTATAGAATAAGGAAAATTCTAGCTACCTTATATGGCTATTACTATCATTAAATTTGTGTCAACTTTATTTGTAGTATACTCTTTAAGTAGGGCTGATGAGAGCAGAATTCCCCAAGTTCCTGTATGTTGAAAACTACTTTTCCCTATCCTTGATATTTGTTGAGTTTTCTTGTTTGTCTGTTGCCTTGCTTTGTATAATAGTTTTGAAAAGCCTGGTGTTAATTTAATTATTTTGCCTTTGTAAATTATTTGCCACTTTTCCTTGGAGGCTTTGATGATTTTTATTTTTGTTTTTGAAATTATTCTGGGTCAATTTTCCCAGGTGAGCCCTTTTAATGTGTAGATTCAGGTCTTTTTCTTTCTCTGGAAAGTTTTCTTGGTTTATAGTGTTAATTGTTATTTCTGTTCCATTGTTTTGTTTTTCTTCTATTAAATTAATATGTGTTATTCAAATATTAATAATCCTTTGCCTATCTTTCATTACCTACTCTCTGACTCTTTCACTTTTTTTGTCATTTTCATTCTTTTGGTTATTTTGCTGCCTTTCTTCAATGAACCTTCGTCAGTTTTCATTTGACTTTTTCTTGCCTTGGGCATCTTGTAATGTATTCTCCATTTTAGAGATAATTTTGTCTTTTTCTTTTGTTTCTTTCCTGAGATCAGTCAACTATTTTTTTTTTCATTCATCTATTTCTCCCCTTGGTGTTTAGATTTTGAATTTCTGATTAAAGGTGTTTTTTATATCATCCGATTCTTGTTTGAGTGTATTTAATTCTGCATTGTGTATTACCAGTTTTCTTCTGCTTTGTAGTTGCTTTGTGTGAGGGAGTTCTCTTCCATTGGTATGTGTGGAATTTTGTTTCATAATTTTCTTCAATAGTTTTGTAAGGACTTCTCTTTCCTCTTCTTTACCTTTATGCTATGCAGCTTTTATATAGCATTCCTAATTTAGTAATTCCCTCTTCTCTCAGTATAACAAATCTAAGTACTTTATAGGACTTTGTTTTGGTGGGGAGGGGTTGTGAATTCTCCAATTTCATCTTTCACTTTTTGTCTTTCAGGACCCTAATAAATTTTCTCTATTTTTCTTTCCTTCATTATTGAATTGCCAAAAGGTGCTTTTTGTCTTTTTTCTCTGCCATAAGTTATGCTTTTCAAAGAGTTTTCTTTAAATTGCATGTATCTCTTTAAATCATGTCTTTTAAATTATGCCTGCCCTTTAAAAGGCATCTGACCTTTTAAACTGTACTCACTTTGATATCCCTTCCCTGTTGTCCTGGCTCTGATCTGCACATTTTCCCATCATTTTCAGATACAGGGTGAATTTTATCTTTCAAGTGATTGCTGCAAGTCACTCTCTCTTTTGTCTCCCCCCAATTTTTCAGGCTGCCTTTGCTTGCGTATGAGCAGGAATGGGGCTGCAGCATGAGAGATGACTTTGCAGTTTTGCCATTCTCTGTCTTCAAGTTATGCTTGAAGAATTTACATAGAATTTAATTTCTCTTCTGATTTTTTTTATGTAGAATTTAATTTTTTTTCTCATTTTTCCTTATTTACAGGGGATGTTGTGGTAGATAAGTGCCTATATTGTCACCGTAGTCCTCAGCTTCCCTAGAAGTCTTTTAAAAAGTTTTAAGTCTTGTAAAACTAGAGTTATATTGTTTTAGTCCTTGACAGCTTTGATTTGCCTTTGCTCAGATTTATTTCTTTCATAAACTGTAGCTTGAGAGCATTATGTATTGTTTTGCAACATGATATACTGCATTTTGTAACAGTCAACAGTTGGCTCATTTTAAATCATGTTTTAGCCTTCTCATGAACCAAGATTCATCCACTGATGGATTATTCCCTTGTTCTCTAATTGAAATATTTGAAATATTTATCTTACAAAGTCTCCGGAGTGTATTGGTAGAGTAGTTAATTTTCCTTCAGAAATAATGAAATAATATCATAATAATTATAATGTGAGGACCTTGTGGAATGAGTCATTCAGGTATAAAATATTTTTAATTTTTTAACTTTTCCATTTTTGCATTATGTCAGGTACTTGACTTTTGATACTTTTGTGTTAATTAAATGGAACGAAAATTTCTTTGCACAAAGTTGCTAAATATTTTTTATTTGTATGGATATTTCTGCCAATGACAAAATCCATGAAAGAATACAAAACGCAGCATAATTTCAGTAATAACTTTTTAAAAATTAATTACATATACCTAAGTAATTTCAGAAAAGCATAAACTTTGGCTATTTTATTTGGATATTGATACCCGATAAGTTTTTAGAAATTCTTTAAAATTAAATAATGTAAATAATTAGTAAGCCAAATTTGCTAGGGAGTGCAAACTTTGATTTAATATATATTGATAACTTCACAGATAGTTTAAATAGATGAAATTTGAATTCTCAGAAACTTCCTAAATACTTGGAGGATACAAAAGTTAAATATTATAAAAGGGAAATTTGAAAAATAAGTTAAAGGATGATCATACTGGGCTTCCCTGGTGGCACAGTGGTTAAGAATCCGCCTGCCAATGCAGGGGACCGGGGTTCGAGCCCTGGTCCGGGAAGATGCCCACATGCTGTGGAGCAACTAAGCCCATGCTCCACAGCTACTGAGCCTGCGCTCTAGAGCCTGAAAGCCACAACTACTGAGCCTGTGCGCCACAACTACTGAAGCCCATGCGCCTAGAGCCTGTGCTCTTAACAAGAGAAGCCACAGCAATGAGAAGCCCGCACACCACAACGAAGAATAGCCCCTGCTCGCCACACCTAGAGAAAGCCCGTGCACAGCAACGAAGACCCAATGCAGCCAAAAATAAATGATAATAAATAAAATAAATGTTAAAAAATATTTTTAAAAAAGGATGATCATATGTAATATTTATAGGAATGTGAGATTAAGTAATTGGAAGAAAAATACTGTGATTTTTTTTTTTCAGGGAATGAGTAATGGCTAAAAGAATTGAAATAGAATATTGACTGACATTTGAGATTTTGTTTGAATCAAAGCCTCAGAAATAATAGATTATATTTAGATTCTGGTTTTTGATTATCCAGTGCCATTATTTAATTTTGGTTTAGTTGTGAATCATCCTTGGAATATGTGATCTCAAGAAAACACACACTATGTTGGATACATAAATTGATTTAAAATGTCAAATTCTCTCTTCCATCCTAGAATCTTCTTTTTCCTGTCTTCATTTTTACCATCTGGTCCCATCACTGCTCATCTTTAAGAGTCTCCCTTCTTGGATAGCAGTATCCACTCTTGCCTAGCTCTCCACACTACAGCCAGGGTGATCTTTATGGAATGAAAAGCAGTGTACAATATGGTCATACCACTTTTTTCTCATCACCATCCCTCCACCTGTCCATTTAAGACACATCAGTATCCTCAAATTGCTCACTTTATAGAGATCAGTACCCTTAGTCTGTCTTGCCAGGCTCCCCTTGGTCTTTGCTCTGCCTTCACGCTAGCCAGATTTTGTAGCATTATCACTCTCATAATATGCACTGCAGTCACATCAGTTTTCTTTCATTTCCCCGAATGTGCCATGCTCCTTCCGTCCACAAGGCTCTTACACACATGCCTTTGTTGTCTAAAAGAACCCACCCTTTCTCTTGTATGTGCATGGGGGGCGTGGCTCTTAACTCCCCTTCACTCAAATCTATAACATGTTTATCGTCTACTGGCTGCCTCCACAGAGTGCCAGAAGTTCTGTACTAGTGAACTCACAGATCAGATCAGATCCTCTGTGAACTCAGTTTGGTTTGAGAAAACTCATCCACATTTTCATTAAGCTCTAATTGTAACTTACCCTTTCCTTCAAGTATAAATTTAGATGAATTATAGCAGTATTCACAGTGCCTCTGTCACAAATATGCATAACATATATTTTTATATCGCATTAGACTTGTGGAAGATATTTCATAGTGTCATTTAAGCTCATCATTATGTTAAATTACAGTAACTAATAGATCTGCTACTAGATCTTATTATTTAATTTGTTACTAAAGAAACATATTACTACATCACAAATTTGTTTTTAATATTTTAGATGCAATTTTGTAATATAATGATTTCTTTTTTAATTCTATGTATTTAAATACATAATTTTATGTATGTGTTTAAATACGTAATTCTAAAAAGGGGTTCATAGGCTGTTCGAAACTAACAAAAAGGTAACAGGGTACAAAAATATTTAAGGACCCCTTCCCTAGAATATAACCCTCAGGAAGGCAGAGGTTCACTGATTTAGCCTAAACATCTAAAACATTCTCTAGAACACAGTAGGCTCTTGATACATATGTACTAAATGAAGGAATGACAATTCAACTCAGATTTTCGTAGCAACAACTTCTGTTACTTCTTGACATGGGAATATACCCAGTCATAAACTCTTATAGGACCAGGTACTGCTCATCTTTAGCTCTTGCTGCAATTTCTAGTTAACATTTTTTTTTTTTTTACTGTAATTCAGCTGTCATCCTCACTAGTATACATACTTTAAGTGGGTAGAGACAATATATCCACTGCATGAATTTCCTTCACACCACACAGAGCCTGGCAAATAAATGTTTGTTGAATGAACTATATATTATATTGAAACACAAATAAGTGAGACCTACTTCCTGTCCCAAAGTTTTGTAGAGACTATGAGAGCTGTAAAATAATTATAAGCACAGAGCAATAACCCCACTGGCCAAATAAATAAATAAAACCCACAAGAAGTTACAAACAACGTTATATGAATTAAAGTTAGTGGTATAGAGGTCAATGTGGTTTATGTAAGTAATGCTAATTTACCTGTATTTTGAAGAAGAGAAAGAATTTCCAAGGCATTTATAGATAGATGCTTGTATTCTAGGAGAAGAGAACAGCCAAAGCGTGGAAATGGCAAGAAGCAGGGCAATTTCAGACATTGACCAGAGGTTATGTGTAAGGATGGAGTGAATTAGTCTATGCAGGTAGATTTTGGTAAGGTTCGGAATAAACCTGGATGCTAAGATAAGGTTTTGGGTTTAGTTAATTTGGTCGGCGTTGCTGCTCCGTTGATAGTTTTTGAAAAGTAAAATATTCAGAGCTAAGCATTGGGAAGATCCAACTTAACATAGAAAAATAATACTGTGACATACGTTTTTTGATAAGTATAAAACATGTTTTACAGATTCATAAGATTTCTTAATGTAATAACCAATTTTCATATTTATCTATTTTTATAGATAGAGCCTTTTTTTGTTGTTGTTGCTCATACTGACTGGATAATGGGATTAATGCTCAACTTGTCTCCAAAGAAAAGTCGGCACGCCTATTCAATAGCATTATTTCAAAGGCCGTAATACACAACAGCAGAGCCTCTGCTTACAAATTATTTCATTTTTATGCAGTTAAAATCTTGATGACATGGGAGAAGATTCCCATGGTGAAAAGACCAAAGAACGCCATTTCCATAGGCTTTAATTAGGCTCTTGTTTTTCATTCACTCTCCTCAGGGGAATGCACTGGCCTTACTGCAGACCCTCAAAATTAAGGAAATCAAGAACATTCAGATATTCCTTAAAATCCTTTGCAAAGTGATGAATAAATAAGAATGTGATGTGACAGTATAATTATATTAGCATCAGTATTTTCTCACTCCAAATATTACTATTTGGTTATAATCCTCTTTATTTCCCACCAAAAATGTTTTTAAATGGTATACTTGTATTAATTACTAGATCAAGCTGTATGTGTAGGTGAGATTACACAACAGATGACATTTCGGAGCTTTCAGAGTTCATGGGCTTTCAGACAGACCTGGGTTGCAACACCCACTCTACTTCTTCCCAACTCTTTTTTTTTTTTGCTATACGCGAGCCCAGCCGCTCCGCGGCATGTGGGATCTTCCCAGACCGGAGCACGAACCCGTGTCCCCTGCATCGGCAGGTGGACTCTCAACCACTGCGCCACCAGGGAAGCCCCGTCCTTCCCAACTCTTGAACTTCAGGCAAATTGCCTAACTATCACAAGCCTTAGTTTCCATAACATCAAAAAGAATCAACAATCATTCGGATTGCTGTAAGAATTACACTGCATAACACAGTGGTTGACATTTTAGTTAGCAATCAATAAACATTTGTTGTTTCGTGATTAAAATGTGATCATCCATGATAGAGATCAAAACTCTGAAATACTCTTTCCTCAGTTTTCTAAAATTCTGCACTTCAATTTTTCACCAAGCTCACTACTTGAAATGCCACCATTTATTGATGCATTGCGTTAGAAAAATCTCTTTGCCACTGTAACCATGAGCCATAGATACTGGCCATTCACTCCTTTCATCATGTTATGAAACTGTGGTCAGGGAAGTGAAGAGGGAAATGGAGAGGATGAAAAGAAATTAATTTGAAGAAAAGCACTTTAAAATTGTTGAGTGTCAGAGCAAAAAACCAGAGAACAGTGTGAGTAAAACAAAGAAGTTGAATAAAATCTGAGAATGAAAGTTAGTGAAGCAAGCCCTCTCTCTACTATTTATTAAAATTATAACTTTGGTTAAGTCAGTTTTCTTCTTCTTAGAGTCTCTTCTCTGCCATTCTCATAGGATACTGAGAGACTATGGAGAGCACGAGCTGAAGATTCAGTTTGCTTAGTTCCAAATCCTATTGCAAGCCCTGTAAATTATCTCATCTGGAGCAAATTACTTAACACTGTGAACATAAATTTATCAATCTGTAAAATGAGTTAGAAGTGCCTAACTCAAAAGGATTGTATATATTTGGTTTAAATTCTATGATATTATACAAATACAAAGTTTTTTCAAAACTAGTCCTGCCCTTTACTGTGATAGGTACAAATAGATGTCTTTATGTTACCCTAGTACCACAAATCCTTTTCCTGGAAATGGCCTATTATATATGCAACAACAATGTTATTTATCTAATATGCATATTCTGCATATTTTCATCCGATATCATTTATTGAAAGGAAATTTGAGAGAGCAGTTCTCCTGGGTTCCCTTACCCTGCTGCTCTCCACCCAGATGCCCCTTCCCAATAATGTCTCTTTCTTTGTTAGAAAAAAAAAAAGAAATTTGAGAAGCAGATATTTCTCAATTTACTTTTTGGTTTTGTATAATTTTGTGAGTTTGCCTACAAATAATAAGGAAACAGTGCTTCATTAGTGATATTCTCCTACAACTCAGTAACTCACTAGCTATATTTTGCAACCATTTGCTTGAAACATTGATTTATGATGAACTGTCCAGAGAGAAACCCAGATTAAAAAGCACAAAATTTCAGAAAGCCCTTTTGATGTAGAGTTCGAGTTAACTATTCAAATTGAAAGAAAAAGAAGCAGTCATCAAAATGACCAAGGGTTATACAGCTTCAGATTTCTCTTTGTTACCTAATAACACTATTTAAGATGCACTGTCAGGTCCCATTAGATTCACTGATACATTCTGTAGTTTAGATGAAAACGGAGTTTTCACTCTGCAGGGGTAAAGTGAGAAGTGTACTTATTCTAGTCAGGCTCAGAGATGTTATTCTTTTTCTGCTGTTGCTATGGGATAACAATTTCATCAGTAATAAGAAACCTATCAAGCTAAGCTGCATGTACCATAATAAAGCTGTTTGGATGCAAATAAGTCTCAGTCACCTAGAGTTCTCAGTTGTGACAAACTGTGGTAACAAACTCCATAAGTCAAATCAGAACTGAATTCCACGTGTATATGCTAGTAAAAGGAAGGGGAAAGCTTACATAGTTTAGTATGCTCAGTGGTTCTTTGCATAACCATAAAGACTGTTAAAACGTTTACTGAAAAAAACAGTATAAATGTTGTTGCCAATATTTTTAAAAAGTCAGTTTTCAGTATCACAGAAATCTTAATTGAGTTTTTCTTAAAAAGGTATTATGAGGCAGGTGAGCCTATGTTATACTTGGGATAGTAAATTTTTCTAGCATGTGTAGACAAACCCCTGAAAATAGCTTTTTAAACAAATCTTTGTGTTTGGCATTGGGGTTGGTCTGAAGAGGAGAAAAAGGAATTTACCAAAATTGTTTACTGTTTTTTAAAAATTATACTTTTACATTACACATATTCACATTTACTTTAAAATTCTTAGTTTTAAGAATTTGATTCATGGAAACACTGGCATTTGGGGCCTTTATGTTTACCTAACTGACATTTGCCGGTAATACCCATCTGTCAACCTAAAGAATTAGAGACTGAATAGATATCATACTAGGAGTTCAAATGCAGTTGCCCATGTTTCATATTATTGTGTCCTTTGTTCACATTTCCCTCAGTGATTGTTGAATAGAAATTATAACATCTATAAATGGACCTTCCATGGAGCTGAAAGAATAGATACCAACCTAAAACACACTGAGTTACTATAAAAATCTTAGCCATGTGTATCTGAGTTTTCACTTGTCACTGCTAGGTGCAATCTGAGAAGAGGTCTTACCTGTATAGGAAGAGATTGTAGATATGTAGATGGGCACTAGTGCCTGAATTTGTAAAGCAGTCATGCTGTGCTAGACTGTAGTCATAAATGTTTCTAGATGGAAATTAGATTTAGAAAATTTAGCAACCAATGCAAATAAGCATTTCAACAACTTATGGTCAGTTGTTTTTTGTTTTTTAATTAAGTCTGAAGAGAGTGCATACGAATGTAACACAGTAAATAGGTGCTGTCACCTTAAATTACCAGTCACCCCATGACAGAGTCAGTGGGAAGAGTGCTATAGACCTTTACAGCACAAAATGAGTTCGCTTATCAGGCATGAAGTGAAATGTTTCTGTGTCTCACAAGAATGTCTGATGTACGCTTTAACTCCACCTGTAGGACTCTTCACTGCATTTTAAAAATAGTATCTCAGGTAACTGAAACCATTTCCAACCCAGCCACTATCACTCTTAGAATGGATTTTTTAGTTCACAAATCTTTCTGAAGATGGGTGATGAATAATTGGTTAGACGTGGTTAGGACTAGTGTTAAACCATCAAGTTGCAAAGTATGAAAGTGTCTGAGATTTCGCCCTGAACTCTAATGAGTTAGCCTGTCACAATTTCATAGATATTGGCAGAAAGTTATGAGGCCTACAGGTCAGAGACAAAAGAATTTATTACTTACAGTAAAGCATCATCCGGAGTAACATGGCAGTTTTGTTCCCTGAGCCCCAGTTCCCACAGGCCGACATGATGAGAGCCAGGTAATGCCTGCACATGTGGCGAGGGTATATTCCAGAAGCAGAACCCTGAGATTAGTAGATTTTTTTCTCTTAAAGAAGCTTTTTAGCAAACCTGCCCATACTCTGTCCTGGAGAAAACATTATCTTTACTAACCTGTTCAAAGTTAGGTTATCCACAAGACCATCCTCACTTCTGACATCTGATATGAGTCTGGACATCACCAAGACCACCTTCAGTTTTGATAATTCACTGTACGAGTTCACAGAATCCACTCAAAGCTATTACACTCGAGGTTATGGTTTATTACAGTGAATATGGTTTGTCCTCTCCCAGTGAAGTTATGGACAGAGCTGTTTTCCCAGAAACTCTGTATGGCATTATGGACAGAGGGTTGCCGAAACAGGAAGGCACACCAAGTTTTGGTATCCAGAGTATTTACTGGGGCTCTGTTACTTAAGCATAATTGACTGCACACGTGGAACGTCTTTGTTTCCAGCCCTTCCAGAGGGCAAGTTTACACTCTGCGACCCAGGATTCCTGTCCCAAATCACATCTGGTGTGGCCAGCTCCCACCAAAATTCCTACTGTTAGACTAGCTAGTGTGACCAGAGGATTCCAGACATACAAAAACACTTCTATCGAGCATGATATTCCAAGAGTTTAGAGACTACCTCGCAGAAGCCAAGGGCAAAATTAAATTTAGGCAAGCTTAAATTCCTTACTACATACCCGAGAAAGTAAGAAAATCTCACCTGGGTGGGGAGGAAGTTATCTTTATCTCCATCTCTCCAGGGCTTTCTGCTTCTACAGGTATTTCTGACAAACTAGTCCTGGAGCAAAATAGCTATTAATGCCTAGATATGTAGATTCATATAGAATAGTCTGCCAGCAACTAGGTAGGTATTGCTTTGCATTTGATAAAACTTATCTTTTCAGATTCTCATTCCCCAATTCCTCAACCTTCAGGTAGACTAGAACCCTTCTTTCACGGTTATACTCATTAGATCTGCAGAAAGTGGTCAACCTACTTCTTTAACATCTATGGTTGGTAATAGAAAAAGTCTTTCCACATTGGGAGGGCTTCTTACATTCCATAAACATAGACATATAGCTTGAGCAATCTTTGGGAAGTTTTCAGTGGGAGGAGAAATCACAGATTACCTCGAGGTCATAGCAGTAGGTCTCTTCATTAGATGGCATTATCAAAATTTGTTTCTGCTTTTTTCCTAAAACAATGTCATTCCTCAATGGATATAGAATTAACAAAACCTACCCGTGATTTGGAATTTAAGGAGCTAATTTCATGTGTTCCTGAAAATGCTATCCCGTTTTTTGATAGTGACAGCCTCCCTTCTGCCCCCATCATCCCCAGGAGAGGACAGGTACTCCTCTTTGCCTTCAAACACCACCACCTGTCAACCACTACCCCCTATTCCTATTAATACACTTACATTTTAAGCAATGACTTTTGTTCCACAAAATTAACTTTCCCTTAAGTACTCCCACTGATCTAAAAGGGAAAATCATCCGATGCTCCTTTCTGTGTATTTGGCTCAAGCAAGAATTCCTTTCCTTGATATCCCATAGTAAAGGTTGGAATATTTAAAAATATTTTTCTAAATGCTATGGCAGCTTTTCCAAACTATTTGCTCTAAAGCATGACTCCCTTAAAAAAAAAATTTCACTGTCAAATACATTTGGAAAGTGCTGTAAACAGTATTTTCCTCTAGTGAAATTCAAAATACACATTATGCATAAAAGGCTGTAACAAAATCCTGCAGCAAAATCTAGACAGGAGAATAACAATAGGTAAATAAATACAGAGTACAGCATGCAAATAACATGTTTCCTTATAAGATACGGTTTGCCCCCTATGGCATCAGATTTGAGTTTCAAGAGCTGCCTTTCATGGGAAAATGCTCTATCATAGCCTCAATGCCCAAGAGCATTGGCTGAACTAGTTGACTCCTTAAGAGCTAGACCTAAGAAAGTGATGCTCATTGAAAGAGGTTATTTCCCTTCCTGCTTACCTAATACTTTCCCTCTAAGTTCTTGTTCTTCTTGATAGATTCTGGTATGACTGGGGCTGTTAGGGAAGAGTAAGTCCGTCCCCAGGCTGTGGCTTTGTTCTCTGAATCCAACAGGATGCCAAATTCAGTGTAACATAATGCCTCTAAAATTTTTACATGAAATGCAGTAACTAGAGCAGGGATGATGTGGTAGAGACATCAGTGATTTCACTGATTTTTCTTAGGTATAGCTTCTTTATAACTCAGCGATAAGGGGATTTTTCTGCCCGGAATAATGGCTGGATCAATTGTTTCTTTTCTAGATATTCTTTAGTATTCTAATGTTATATGTATAAAATAACTAATGTGGAAGCAAGATACTTTAGTGGAAAATAATTTCAATTCCTTATTTTCTACAAAATATGTTGTATAGTTTTGGTTGAAAAGTGAATGACTTTAAAATATGTATATATAGGGCTTCCCTGGTGGCGCAGTGGTTGAGAGTCCGCCTGCCGATGCAGGGGACACGGGTTCGTGCCCCGGTCCGGGAAGATCCCACATGCTGCGAAGCAGCTGGGCCCGTGAGCCATGGCCGCTGAGCCTGCGCGTCCGGAGCCTGTGCTCCGCAACGGGAGAGGCCACAACAGTGAGAGGCCCGTGTACCTCAAAAAAAAAAAAAAAGTATATATTTCCTATAAAAGATTTTTTTTTAGTGAAAACAGTACTTTTCAATATTTTGTTCTTTCTTTGAAAGCCTGGTATCCCCCAACTACAAAAATCATCCATTTGAGGAAATTGAAATCCCTGAGAAAACTTAGATGGTGTATTTGTAAATATACCATGTTATGTCAACTTATAGTCATTCTTGTTCAGGTTTACCTTATTTTTTTATTCATTTTTTAAGCTAATTTTTACTCTTTATTGGCTGGAGCACATTGGATTTAATTTTCAAAGTCTCTATAAATTAGGCTTTAGCCTAATTTATAATCCATTGTTTCATTTATATATATTGCCTACTTAAGGCTGTTAAAATTTATTTGAGCATGAGTTTTAATGGATTTTCAGGAAGAATTATTAAAACATTTGATTTACATTTCATACTTGAAAGGTAGAAAGATAAAACATACATTTGTAGATAAATTCATATAAGTTTTAGAGAAATTAATTTTATGGTATTTAAGGCTTATTGGGGTGACATTTTGTCTATTCCTATTGTTAAGCAATGCCAATAGAGGTCTACAATGTGATATCATTTTATTAGCAAAAGATGCAGGATAATTGTATATTTTATAAAGTTTATTTAATTGTTTTATCTTGAAGGTGTTCCTATTAAGAATGTTTAATTTTATATTTTAGAATAAAATGCTTATTTCTTCACAATTTGTACCCAGGAAAATAGCACTGTTATTTGCCATGGCCAAAGAAAAAGGTGTGGCATGAACATGTACATACCTCTTTACTTTCATTTTTATATTGACGTTTTGTTTTTGGTCTCATAGTCTAATTTCTTCTACCTGAACTGTCTTCTAGACTAACCAAACTCAAACACATATCGTTCATGAAAAATAGGAAAAAATGAAAATATACTTGGTGTCTTACACTTTCAAAAAACTTTATAACTTGGAATTCTGGATTAGAGAAAGCATTCAGAAAATAAGGACCTTCCAAGGAAAATATTCCAGCTGTTCTCTAAGATACACCTCTGCTACACATTATCAGATATACTTTCACTGATCTTAATTTAGAGAATGATTTCAAATTAAAGATGACTTGCTAGACGTAAGACAATTTGGTTCTAAATTTTATGTGGCTTTACAAATTGACTTTAATTCAGAGGAAAATGATTTATGAAAGGTCCACTCTATGCCGTTTGATTTATAACAGTGGTAAAATGTGCCTCACTGGTATGCTGTTAGACAGCTCTGTTTGTTAAGTTGTTCTTTGTTAAATATATCTTCAAATAAATACAGTAAGGCCATTTCCTAGAAAACTCATAATTTATATTTTAGCTAAAATTGAGCTCAAATGAACTAAAGAATGAGGTTCAAGTTGGCATTTAGTATACATTCCCACATCTCTGGAAACAGGGAAAAGACAAGGGCAATCACTCTAGGGTGCAATTTGCATTACCTGCTAGAAAGCATCTCATGATGGTCATAAAGAGAACTTTTAAGAAGGCTAAGTCTGCATCTCTCATGGGACAAACCCTGCACGTGACTCTCATGCAGCTAAAGAAAAAGTAAGGTGGGTTGTACTATTAGCAGTCACACACTCCACTCCTGAGCTCGGGCTCAGCAGTCTACCCCAATCAGCACTTCACAGTGTCCCTTACCAGTGCACCACTCCTTCTTCAGCCCCAAGTTTAACCTTTCAGTTCCTACCTGTCTGTCACAGGTGAGCCTATAAGACATAGTGCAGACATATAACTTTCCCACCTAGTACAAACGCACAGAGGTGTTATTTTCACTAACAATTGCAAAGGACAGAAAGAAAGGGGAGCTTGGCACCTGCTAGGAGGCCCTGGGACTGATGATTCTGGGAGTGGCTAGCAAGGAGGAATGCCGAACATTGTAAAGGGATTCCAGAAGTTCTGAGATTTGAGGTCCTTGGATTTTAGGGTAACAACCTAATGAGACTTATCCTCTAATGAATAACGGGAACTGGGAAACTCCCATTATTTGTGTCATGATAAACCGAATAGATAAAAAGGTATGGTTGTAGTAACATTTTGTAAACAATTTTAACATCATTTAAAGGTAAGTATTGTTATTGTCTTCCTCAATAAGTGCTCACCCTGCGGTGTTTTCAAACTTCAATATGCAGAAGAATCATTGGAAGAGTAGGGTGAGCAAGAGTCTTCAATATGCAGATTCCCGAGCCCTGTTCAATTGAATTGGTCTGATCTATGAACCAAGAATTTGTTTGCCAAATAAAGAGCAACTCTGGATCCAATTCCAGCAGCCTTTGTAGCACACTTTATGAAGAATGACCCCCATCAACATCTGTTGTATATATAGGCGTTGCACACCCATAAAATGTGGGCATTGTTTACAGATCACACACTGGTGTTGTCTTCACTGCATTCTTTTCTGTAATGCTTCATTCAGTAAATATTAGCTGGTCAGTTCCTTAGCAAGACATGGTGTCTACCCTCGAATTACCTGTAACTTAATATACTATTTCATTCTTTAAATGTTTACTAGATGTCTATACTACAGAAAAGCATACAGTGCAACTTCTCATCCCACGAACTTTGTCAATAAAGAAATGATCATAATAAAACATAGAAATAAGTGCCATAAAAGAAGTCAAGAAACAAGTTTTTTTTCCAGAAGGAGACTGCTTTCAGCTCAGGGTAGACGTGACAGTGGGGTATTTCAGGAAATAATTCGTGGTACTGTTGAAACTTGAGTTAGGCCATGAAACGCAGGTAGAATTTGATCCACCTGGGCTAGGAGAGAAAGCCCTGGCAGATGATGGGGAGACTTAAGGTGTGCACAGAGGACCCTGTATTGGACGTGTATATACAACAGCTTTGGATACTGCATAGGACAAGTACATAGCAATATGATTGAAAAGATAAGTAAGAGATCAGGGAAGAGACCCTAGCTAAAAGACCCCTTTGAATTCTAAGTGGAGAGTATAATCCTTGTATAGTTAAGAAAATGCCACTAAGGTTTAGGGGTGGGAGAGATATTTCAGGATGATGTTCCAGGCAAGTGTATAATGGATTGCAAAGGAAGAGATTGGTGTTTAGGAGACCATTGAGACTAGGTGAGAGGTAAAAGTACCTGAGTTTAAATAAAGAAACAAGGAAAAATAATGTGAGGAAGATTTATGCAGGTAGGTAGGTTCAGTAAGTCTTGGTAACTTCTGTACATGGGGGAGAGGGAGGATTAAAAGCCATTCCCAGAATTTCAAAGCTAAGTGACTAAGAGTAATGATGACGCTAACAAAAATAAAACTGACTGCATCATTGTTACCAGACTGAACTTGGGTCCACTCGCCTGCACACAGTAAAGCCAGTCTACGGACAATCAGTTGTAGTGAAGGAAAGTACAGCACTTATTGCAGACACCAAGCAAGGAGTCTAGGCAATGAATGCTCAAAAGACCCAAATTCCACGATGGGTTTCAGGAAAGGGGTTTTAAAGGCAAGGTGAGGGAGAGAGTGGCAGTTGCATGATCAGCTCGTGCACAATTCTCTGATTGGTTGATCATGAGGAGACAGGGGTTAACATCATCAGTCCTCAAAGTTCAGCTAGTCTGGGTGCTACATGCTTGTGGTCATCATTCAGTTAACTTCTTCCATCTGGTGGGGATTTTAGTATCTGCAAAACAACTCAGAAATGTGCATTAGACAGTGTTATCTGTGTCCTTCAGGGAGGAACTAAGGATTCATAGTGATTATTAACATCTTTCTGGTTGCAAGTGGTATCCACATATTGTTATATAAAACACATATGACAAGCTAGTTTGTCAGTAGATTTTAAAAACATTCCTTATATTTTGTGCCTTTGGGGAAAAGACTAGTTAAGTATGAGACTATAAGCATTCATGGAGTACATTTTCCCTTGAAAATTTAGAAAAAGGCAACCAAGAGTAAGCTGACATTTTAGTATTGCAGAGGTTATCTTTTTTATTTTTTCTTTCCTCCTTTTCTTTTTCTTTCTTATTTATTATTTTTTTTGAGACAGTTGGGGATTCCTCAGCATATTAGTTTCCTAGAGCTGCTGCACCAAAGTACTACAAAGTGAATGACTTGAAACAACAGAAATGTATTCTTACACAGTTCTGGAGACTGAAAGTCCAGAAACAAGATGGCAGCAGAGTTGGTTTCTTCTGAAGGCTCTACAGAGGAATCTACTTCATGCCTCTCTTAGCTTCTGATGATGGCTAGCAATCCTTGGCTTCCCTGACTTTTAGATATATCACTCCAGTCTCAACCACTGTCTTCACATGTCATTTTCCTTGTGTCTTTGTGCCTTCACCTGGCCATCTTCTTATAAGGACACCAGTCATATTGGGTTAGGGGCCCACTCTTCTCCAATATGACCTTATCTTGACTAAGTATATTTGCAATGACTTTTATTTCTCACTAAGGTCATATTCTGGGATTCTAGGGGTTAGGACATCAACAAATCTCTTGGGGGAAATACAAATCAACCTATAACAGTAGTATCTGTATTAGTCAGGGATATCAAGAGAAAGAGAACCAGTAGGAAATACAGATAGATATATAGGTAGGTAGGTAGGTAGATAGATAGATAGATAGATAGATTTTAAGAATTTGGCTCACACAATATTGGGGGCTGCAAATCCAAAATCCATAGTATAGGCTGGCAGGCTGAAAACTCAAGCAGGATTTCTCTCATACTCTTGAGACGGAATTCCTTCTTCACTGGCAAACCTCAATTTTTGCTCCTTAGGATGAGACCCACTCCAATTATCAAGAGTAATTTCCTTTAGTTAAAGTCAACTGATTGTAAATATTAATCCCATCTACAAGATACCATCACAGTAACCTCTAGACCCCTATTTGACCAAACAACTGGGCACCAGTTAACACTTAGCCCAGCCAAGTTGACACATAAAATTAACCATCACACTCAGCCAAAAGGAGATAATGAAAATGATGGAATAAAAAGAAGGGAGAATATGTGTAGTTAAAAAGCTCTTTGGGCAGAAGGATTTGCTGGTTTTACATTTGGATATTTTAATAATGCCCTTTAAATGATTGCCTAATATTTAGGTGAGCTTCTCTAAATATGAAATATATGGCATTTGATGATATGATGATATGGTATATCATCATTCTGGATATTTCTACTCTTGAGTCTATTTTATCAGCACATATAATATTGTTTTCCTGATCATCATCATAACTCAGACCATCTCTCTTTCCTATATTTTACCTAGAATTGTACTTCTAAGAAGTGTATGTGGTGTTTCAATATATTTTACATTATTTTAATTACTAATTAAGTAATATTTTATAATTAGAATATAATATATAATAGGTATGTAATATATAAATATATGTTTGATAAATATACATAAACATATACTATTTAAAAGCCCAGGATTTTAATCACCTGCTATATTTTTTAATTCCAGAAATGAAGTTTTTGATAAAAACATGTGATGATAGAATGCATATTTAATCTCCCTATTGCTCTTAGAGCAAAGTCCAAATCTCTTAACATGTCTTTTAAGAGCCAGGAAGATCTGGTTTCTGCTTTCTATTCAAGCATTGTTTTTTTGTTTTTGTTTTTTTTTTTTGCGGTACACGGGCCTCTCACTGTTGTGGCCTCTCCCATTGCGGAGCACAGGCTCCGGACGCACAGGCTCAGCGGCCATGGCTCACGGGCCCAGCCGCTCCGCGGCATGTGGGATCTTCCCGGACCGGGGCACGAACCCGTGTCCCCTGCATCAGCAGGCGGACTCTCAACCACTGCACCACCAGGGAAGCCCCAATATAGTCTTTTGAAACATTTTTATATCTAGAATTTCAGATACTTGATTGCACCATTTTCTTCCAAATTATTATTTGTCTCCTGCCTTTAACTTTTTCTCTATCCACTGCTGTTATGGTTCATCAATTTCTTCATATTCCTCTCACTTCTGACCTGCTCCCTTACTAAATTCCATCTGACATTCAATTTAGCCACCATTTGTCAGTGATTTCCCAGCCATTCTATTAACATGTAGAATTACATCTTTGTTATAAATCCTGATCTGAACTTCAAATGTACTCACAGTGCTACACAAGACTTTTTTTATCTAACCATTTTCCTCTCTTTTCCCTTAAAGAATAATATGAATATTTTCTCTCCTCAAATTCTGTACTTGCCATTTCCCTTCTCTTTCTTAATCCTTGTGTGTTTAGAAATTTTTTTTTGGTTCTAGTTTCTCATTTAATGAATAGTTTAGCAGGATATGTAATTATTATGTTTCTGGAGAGAAGAAGAATTGTCCAGTCTCCTGTCTGAAAGTGGGCAGGATGATTTGGCTCTCTTGCTTGGGGTAACCCTTTCCTGCAGGACTTTAGGTTTAAAACTTCCTCCACTGTGCCGTCAGTTCCCATTCCTGTTTTAGCTTTTCATTTTCCATTCTTTATCTTCTATTGTTTCCTCTCTTTCTTTTTATCCTTGTAGGCTAACACCTTTTTGATTACTCTATACAATTGTTTTAGTGAGGTTTTGGGAGAGACAAGTGATAAATGCATTTAGTCAATCAACCATGTTTAATAGAAAGGGCCTAGTTTTAAAAATTATACTCTATCATAATGCCGCCCAAATATTATAGGATGGATTTGAATAAGTTATTGAGAAAATGATAATACCTTATATTGACACCCTAATCTGTGTCTTTTACTTTGATAGAACCCTTTTTTTTTTTCTTTTTTTGGCTGCATTGGGTCTTCGTTGCTGCATGTGGGCTTTCTCTAGTTGTGGCGAGCGGGGGCTGCTCTTCATTGCGGTGCGCGGCCTTCTCATTGCGGTGGCTTCTTGTTGCGGAGCACAGGCTCTAGGCTCCTGGGCTTCAGTAGTTGTGGCGTGTGGGCTCAGTAGTTGTGGCTCGCGGGCTCTAGAGCGCAGGCTCAGTAGTTGTGGCGCATGGGCTTAGTTGCTCCGCAGCATGTGGGATCTTCCCAGATCAGAGACCCAACCCATGTCCCCTGCATTGGCCAGGCAGATTCTTAACCACTGTGCCACCAGGGAAGTCCCTATAGACTTTATACATCTTTATACATCATTTCATCTAACTTTCCCAATGAAACCTGAAGTGACATTATTTTCATTTAGAAGATATAACATGAGTTAGACTTGTTACTTTTTACAAATGGCATAATCTGAAACTAAATACTCTCTTATAGCTTGTGAATAAAAGAAAAAAAATTACTTTGAAGACTTATAAGAATGAAGAGTTAATATATGTAGATTATAGTGTTAGTTTTCTATTGCTTTCATAATAAATTACCACAAACTTAGTGTTTAAAACAATACAAATTTATAATAGGTCAGAATTCCAACATGGGTCTCATTTAGCTAAAATCAAGCTGTCAGCAGGGCTGCTTTCTTTTCCAGGGGCTCTGGGGAAAAATCCATTCCTTGCCTATTTCCGTATCTAGAAACCACCAACTTTTTTTGACTCATGATGTCCCGACCTCCATCTTCAAAGCCAGAAAAGGCAGGTTGAGTCCTTGCCGTGTCATCTCAGACTGGCCCTATCTTTTGCCTCTTCTCCCACATTTAAGAACTCATGTGATTATATTGGATCTACTTGGATAATTTAGGATAATGTCGCATGTCAAGGTCAGTTGATTACCAACTTTAACTGCATCTGCAACTTTAATTCCCTTTTGCCAGGTAACATATTTGCAAGTTCCAGGTATTAGGAGAGGAGCATCTTTAGGAGGTCATTGTTCTTCCTAACACAAGTCACTAAGAAAATTCCTGACATAGACTATTAAGAAATGGACTCTATTACTATTTATTCAACAAAATATTTATTAAATTCTAATCCCACATGTATTATTTATATTTCCATTAATTATCTAATTCATAGGAACCCTGGAGGTTGGTGAGGCAGGTATTACTCAAGCTTTCAAATATTTCTTCTGGCTTAAAATATTGGTACTAGTGATATGGCAATGGAAACCATAATCTTATCTTTATACTTTGAGTGCTTATGAAAGTTATAAATATTGTGTTATCTATGACTGTTCACTTGCTAAATGGAAAGCTAATTGTCTAAAGTTTTTTTTTAATCAAGAAAATAAATAACGTCTCTACTACTTAAAATGGTTTATAGTTTTAAAATATAAAAATAAAGAAAGCATGCTAATACTTATTTTCAATGTTAGGTCACAGAGAAGACTAAGTTTTATACATGCAGAACTACAAGTTTACTGTTGTTAAAATTATCTTGTTTTTATAATAAAACTGAGATACGCAAATAATATTTTCAAGGGCTTTGTTTGCTTGTATTTAATGCAGGCCTAGCAGGTCTGCTGATATTTTTGCAATGAGCATGGTCATTTAGAGCAATTCAGAGGAAACAACCCTGCTAAGTGTTTTCTGATCTAACATTTTTTTTTTCCTATGGGAGCAATTATTCTACAAAACGACAAAGTGACAAGGGCAAAAACCTAGCTACCAACAGCATAAAATTACTTCTTTATTTCAGAGTTTAAATTCTCGATCTAATTAATAGCCTGAAATTGCATGAGAAGCTTTTCCATTTAGACAATTAACATATTAATCTATTTCATGTGGTATCCATCTGCTCATATATAATTTTTCAGAAAGGCTATCCATACCTCCTTGCACTCCTGTCCCATAGCTATTTTCAAAAGCAATATACAATTACTAGATGATATAAAATACTAACATACATCACCTGGGGGCAGTTATTGGCTTTCAGAAAAGAAAAATTACAGGCAAATCTTTTTGCAAATCTCTAAAACTCAGATATTGAGGGATAATATTAGAGTAATTCATTTTCCAATTCAGGTCATCCCATAATTGAACTTTTTGTGTAATATGGTAAATCGAGCCTTTTGAGGGGAAGGGAGGGTAATTTCATTCATAGGGAAGGAGGAGTTTCAAAAAAAGATGAGTAAAGTCCTACATAGTTCTATAAATTGAATTATCACACAGGTCTTCTCTCTTCTTCCCTTTGTCAGTCTACAGCAAAAATGAGTAAGGGAAAATAAAAGTGAAGAAAAAGGTCACAGCAGTTTTAAAAAAAATAATCATTTTTATATAGCAAATAAAATCAGGTTTGTTTGTGCCTCAGTTAGAGTTCCCATTTATTGGAATGCAGGGGAGGCTGTTAAAGTATTTTTCAAAATAAAATATTAAAAAATAAAATTATACACACACAATTTTGCCACTGAATATTGTAAATAATATCACCTGTGTAGTTAATGGATTATTTTTGAAGCTGGTTCTCCTGCTTACTATATGACCTCAGGAAAAGTATTTACTCTTTCTGTACCTTGGTTTCCTCATGTGTAAAATGTGAAGTGTTGTCAACCAGAGAAACTCACCTAAGCCTTGGTGTGCAGAGTTGTTATTGCAGATAAAACATATGCTTAAGTATGCAGCACCTGTGTGACTGACCTCAGCTATTCAGATTCCAGCACCCCACCGCCCAGCAAAAAACAAGCATTCACTGTAAATTGCATCATTAGTTTAAATATCTGATCAGACGGGTACTGCAGCCCAAGGCCTCTGGCATATAAAAACACTCTTATCAGGCAGAATATTATAAGGACTCAGAACTCATTTCCCAGGAGCTGGCCAAGGGCCAGTCCTGAAGATATGCCTTTTTTTGGGAATGTACAAGGTTTGAACAACACAGACCTGCTGAATTAACACTTTACTTCACAAGGCCCCTGAATAAACACTCTCAACTCTTTATATTACAGGTTATATCAAAAATAGTCAACAGCAAAGGCAAAGATATTTGCTACAAACTATTTAAATTTCTGTTACTACATATAACATATTTTAGCCTCTATTAGTAAAAACTGTCCAATTGTATTTATTTTGCTTGAAAATGCATTTGCTTTTTAAAAAGAAATTAAGATTTAAAACAAAATATCTTGCTGAACAGAATCCTTGCGGGAAGGTGAATTCTGATTAATTATGTACTTTATTTACAAAGAATTAACCAGAAAGACCTTTTCATTTATACTTCTTCATTAGAAATAATTCTCAAATATTTTAGAATTATTTTATAACCTGCAGAAATCTGCTTTAATATCTTATAAAATAAATTGCATAATATTTTCATCTAAAAACATTAATTCAAACAGCTGCAAAATATGAAAAGTGGGTTAATAAATATGTAGTAGCATAAATAATTTAATCTGTAATGCTATATTACATATTTATAGTGCCTCAAATTACTCCCATCAGCTATCATTAGAATATATGGGTGAATCAGCATCAATCTACAAAGAAGGTGGTTAAAGAAAAACTTTAAACACTTTAGTTATTAGCACATGTAAAAAATAAATGGAACTATAAGATACTAATGAAAGAAATCAAAGACAACACAAACAGAGAGATATACCATGTTCTTGGATTCGAAAAATCAATGTTGTGAAAATAACTATACTACCCAAAGCAATCTACAGATTCAATGCAATCCCTATCAAATCACCAATGGCATTTTTCAGAAAATTAGAACACAAAAGTTTTATAATTTGTATGGAAACACAAAACACCCTGAATATTCAAAGCAATCTTAAGAAAGAAAAATGGAGTTGGAGAAAACAGGCTCCCTGACTTCAGACTATGCTACAAAGCTACAGCAATCAAGACAGTATGGTACTGGCATAAAAACAGAAATGTAGATCAATGGAACAGGATAGAAAGCCCAGAGATCAACCCACGCACCTATGGTCAACTAATCTATGTCAAAGGAGGCAAGGATATACAATGGAGAAAAGACAGCCTCTTCAATAAGTGATGCTGGGAAAACTGGACAGCTACATGTAAAAGAATGAAATTAGAACACTCCCTAACACCATACACAAAAATAAACTCAAAATGGATTAGACACCTAAATGTAAGACCAGACACTATAAAACTCTTAGAGGAAAACACAGGAAGAACACTCTTTGACATAAATCACAGCAAGATCTTTCTTGACCCACCTCCTACAGTAATGAAAAGAAAAAACAAATGGGACCTAATTAAATTTAAAAGCTTTTGCACGGCAAAACAACCATAAACGAGATGAAAAGACAACCCTCAGAATGGGAGAAAATATTTGCAAATGAAGCAACTGACAAGGGATTAATCTCCAAAATATACAAACATCTTATGCAGCTTAATGTCAAAAAAGCAAACAACCCAGTCAAACAATGGGCAGAAGGGCTTCCCTGGTGGCACAGTGGTTGAGAATCTGCCTGCTAATGCAGGGGACATGGGTTTGAGCCCTGGTCTGGGAGGATCCCACATGCCGCGGAGCAACTAGGCCCATGAGCCACAACTACTGAGCCTGCGCATCTGGATCCTGTGCTCCGCAACAAGAGAGGCCGCGATAGTGAGAGGCCCGTGCACCGCAATGAAGAGTGGCCCCCACTTGCCACAACTAGAGAAAGCCCTCGCACAGAAACAAAGACCCAACACAGCAAAAATAAATAAATTAATAAATAAAACTCCTACCCCCAACATCTAAAAAAAAAAAAAATGGGCAGAAGACCTAAATAGACATTTCTCCAAAGAAGATCTGCACTTGGCCAAGAGGCATATGAAAAGATGCTCAACATCACTGATCATTAGAGAAATACAAATCAAAACTACAGTGAGATATCATCTCATACTGGTCAGAATGGCCATCATCAAAAGATCTACAAACAATAAATGCTGGAGAGGGTGTGGAGAAAAGGGAACCTTCTTGCACTGTTGGTGGGAATGTAAATTGGTACAGCCCCTATGGAGAACAGTATGGAGGTTCCTTAAAAAACTAAAAATAGAACTACCATATGACCCAGTAATCCCACTACTGTGCATATACCATGAGAAAACTATAATCCAGAAAGACACATGCACCCAAATGTTCATTGCAGCACTATTTACAATAGCCAGGAGATGGAAGCAACCTAAATGTCCATCAACAGATGAATGAGTTAAGACGATGTGGTACATATATACAAGGGAATATTACTCAGCCATAAAAATGAATGAAATTGGGTCATTTGTAGAGACGTGGATGGACCTAGAGGCTCTCCTACAGAGTGAAGTAACTCAGAAAGAGAAAAACAAATACCGTATATTAACACATATATGTGGAATCTAGAAAAATGGTACAGATGAACCTATTTGCAAAGCAGAAATACAGACACAGATGTAGAGAACAAACGTATAGACACCAAGGGGAGAATAGGGAGTGGGATGAATTGGGAAATTGGGATTGACATATATAACTACTATGCATAAAATAGATAACTAATGAGAACCTGCTGTATAGCACAGGGAGCTCTACTCAGTGCTCTGTGGTGACCTAAATGGGAAGGAAATCCAAAAAAGAGGGGATATATGTATATATATAACTGAGTCACTTTGCTGTACAGCAGAAGCTGACACAACACTGTTTAGGAACTATACCCCAATTTTAAAAAAAATTGTAATCTTTTATTCAAGGAAAAAAAACTTTTTAGAAGGCCAATTCAACTGTTCATTTTTGTTAAGAGCATTCAATAGAAAAATAGAATGATGAGGTAATCACTGTGAGACAGTAAGGAAAGAACACCTGGTCCAGATCTGTTTGGTTAGGTTCTACTTGATGCAAGGTTCATACCTTGTTAAGAAGGAAAAATATATTGTGTGTGCATGTGTATGAGAGAGAGGGAGATACATATGTTGTGTGTTTATATATAATTAGTACCTAACATTTTGTCAAGAATTATTTTGGGAGAAATTCCTTTAGTGGAAATAACTTAGGTTTTGATAAGAGAAAATAGGGGTCCCAACTTAACCCCCTGCTCTCTGTGTGACCTTGTTCAAAATATTTACCTCCTTTTTTACCAAAGTATTTTACACCTCACTTTCTTCATCTGTAATTTGAGTTGAGTTGAGGTAAGGAAGTTCAGTTTAGGTAGAGGAAGGTATGCCCTGGCATGTATCTAAGCTGTGTTCAATACCAGAATTTTGAAATGCCTTGACATGTTTGCCTTGCCTGACATATGAGCAGCACGGGCTTGCCAAAAGTACATTTGCATGGGAACTAATTGATCCTCTGCAAGAGAACTCCTTGTATATCTAGACAGAGTTAGGCAAAAAAGAAGCTTCCTATTACTGCAGAGTCTTGGTGTTTGCGAGGAAATTAGTGATTCTTTGTGAAGTTTTGGTAGAAGTAGCAGGGATTCATGTGTATTGCGGTACTTTGGCAGTATCTGACAGCGTGGGTATTACCAAATGGGGAATGGTTGATCAATTTCATGAGCTGAGTAGTGTTCTTTTTTTTTTCTTCATATATAAAGAAAATATGTGCTTCTTAATGTGCTTCTTAAAGCACAAGGTTGGTAAAATATGTTTCATGGGAATAAAACTACTACTCCACAAGATTAATATATCTGACCTATTTATATATTTATATACGTCCCAATAGCATATTAATTCTAATTGAACTTCTGATTATTAGTATTAATGATAAAAAACAGTCATGTATTTAGGGTCTGCTATATGTCAGACACTATGCTAAATACTTTATCTCATTTAACTTTCACAAAAACATGATGAGATTTATTTTCTCTTACTATCCCATTAAAAAAAAAAATCCTAATTGAGTGATGTCTATTTAGATGTTCCAATACATCTTAAATTTACCCAGAAGATGTGTTGGCAAAGAATAGTTTTTAACACAGTTCTACTCCACTTTGCTAATTTTCAAAAAAATTGAAAAACTTGACCCTCATATAAATACAAATGAACAAAGTCATTGGTTTTATTCAACTAATTAATAAATGAGATAATTACAAGGTGCTAACACTGGTTTAAAGGAGAATTTGCAAAACTGAGGTTTATATAGTAAATCAATCAAGGAATACTGAAATAAATTTCCTAATAGATGCAAAATAATATCCTACAGGGCAATAATGTATAACATTTGAGGTTATTTTTTTCTCTCAGACAGAAAATAATCACTTCTGTAAAGGACAATATTCATTTAGATTATTATGGACAGGAATGATTTACATTGCTTTTAGACAAGATCATTTTGCACTGCTAACAGTTTTGCACAAATTAACTTCACAATTTTTTTATGTGTAAATTTCATGGAACGAGGAACCATTCCTGAAACCTTTTCAGGAACTTTATTGACATTGCTAGTACAATGCTGTGGTAGGCAGAATGATGGCCCCTCCAGAAATACCTACACTCTGATTCCCATAACTATGTAACTATGTTACCATACATGGCAAGAGGGACTTTGCAGGTGTGATTAAGTTAAGGATCCTGAGATGGGAAGATTATCCCGAATCACCTCGTTTGGTTCAGTGCAATCTCAAGGGTTCTCAAAAATGAAATTGAGAGACAAAAGAAGAATCAGTGTCAGAATGCAGTAACGTGAGGAGAACTCAACACTCCATTTCTGGCTTTGAAAAAAGAAAGGAGGCCATGAGCCAAGGAACGCAGGCAACTTCCAGAAGCTGGAAAAGGCAAGGAGGGGGATTCTCTCCTGTAACCACAAGATAGGAACACAGCCTTGCCAACATTTTGATTTTAGCCCAGTGAGACCCATGTCAGACTTCTGATCTACTGTAAAATGATGTGTTTACATAATTTTAAGCCACTAAGTTTGTGGTACTTTGTTAACAGTTAACCTAGGAAACTAGTACAAATACCTAACAAAGTACATACACAATAAGCATCTGTTGAATGGATAAATTACTTAATGGTTGAATAAATGTAACTTGTTCAAGACATGTAGTTAATATGGGGTGGGTCCTGGGTCAAGCCTTTCATGTCTGTCCCTACAACCCTTGCTCTTACCCGCTAAGTTCCTCTTTTCTTATGCAGTCACAATAGTATCCTTCAAATTATTTCCTGAGACTTTTTTTTCCTGGAGAATAGTCTATAAAAATATGTAGAAAACCATAGATTCTCAAGAATTCATTCTAATAGGCAAATGGCCTGTAGTCAATATTACTGTTTATTTTTTATAAAATTGTTTTAAATGATTAATATTTAGAATTTTTGTATTTATAGGTTTTCTTTTTAGTATTGCAAAGGGAAACGTGATGATGCTGAAATTTACACTATTGCTATATCACATTGCCTCTATTTCCTGTATTTCCGTAAATATATTTAATATATATTTTTTGAAAAATATCTTTAGAGAAGACTCTAAAGCTGAGAACTTAAGTGCCTAGTTATTGAGGACCCATTCTAATAATCTTCTACTTTAAAAAGAAATTTTTTTCAATTTGACATCCTTCAATGTGGGACAACATAGCAAAGATTTTAAGGAAAAATGTAAAACTAATACATGTTTTCATTGTTGCCTTGCAATGAAACTGTGCTTTAAAATTTTACACCCAAATATAGTAGATGTTTTAAAATATCAAATTTTTAAATTAATGAGTAGTTAAAAAAATAAACTGTCTCTTCTTTGCACCACATAAGACTTTTAAGATTTAAATTGTTTTAGAGTGTATTTGTTAATACTCATTAACTAAATAGCAAATGACAACATAGTATGATTGGCAAAACATCATTAGAAATTTTTATAAAAAAGGAAAATTATAAATATTTGGATTTTCAAATTTATTACTGCTTAAGTCTGTGAACTCCAATTCTAGAAATCTCAAGGCAGGAAATCATGAAATTTACTGAAGGTCATGACCTGCCAGATTGCACTGGATTGTTAAGAGCTAATTTATAGCACCACAATCACATTTATTTTTCTTTCTCTTCCCCTAAGATCTGAGTTCTTTAAAAGAAAGATGTACACTTTATTCCTAGTTCTCTGGCAGATACATATTACATATTAAATAAATACGTGTGATATGGATTATATAGTACATAAAAAGGGAACTCTAATTCTTTTGTTTGTAGTAATTTTTTAGTAATCATTCTGAATAAATTAAATCAATTGGATATTTAGACCCTCACTTTTGCATATAGTCTAGCTCATAAAAGATAAAGATCAAGAAAGGATAAGCATGTGTGATAACACTAACACAATTTATTCTTAATTATCCCATATAATTTTTATATGTTTGTATAGATATATGTAGATATAAAGAAAATAATGATAAAGGATAAAATAATGCCTTTCTGATTTATACTGGTAGTCGAACTCAGAATGAGATGCTGGAGTCAATTGAACACACTGTATGACTCTGAATAAATGAGAAATGACTGGTCTGCAAATAAGCAGAGTCTATGTCATGGTTTTGTAATACTGTGGAAATGGAATATAGTCCCTACCCATGAAGTAGATTATAATCAGTAAGGATTGGTGCGATAAGGCAAATATACCAGTAACTAAAATACAAGGAAAGTGTGCTAAAGAACAGTGAACATACAGAGATACTAGAGTGAAAGGAAAAAATCGTTAAGTTGGGTAGAATAGAAAAACATTTATTAAAATTAGAATGGGAGTCAGAGTGGGAGTTAAGCCTGAAGGATTTATTGAGTAAGGATGATGGGGTTAGGGAGAAAAATCCTAGTATAGTACTCACCTCCAGAAAAAGACTTAGTTTTCTGCTTTAATGTAAATTTCAAGGCCAGAAATCAGCTTAAATTTTTCTCCGCACCACTTCAAATATATTTCTCTCTATTTTTCATGCTTCTTTTCCACATTTTCTTTGCTTCTAACTCTAAAATAAACCATCTTTCCTGCTGAGAATAACCTGTCCTATTCGGAGCTTATCTATTTCTACCTTCTCTATTATCTTTCTTCCCATTTTACCTTCCTTATCATTTTCATCTTTAGTTTTTACTATTTTTTTTTTTTAATCTTTGGTTTAGACTCAACACCCTGAAATCATTTTACCAGTTTTTCTCTAGTAACTGAATTTTTCCATTCCAAGTGATCTTGATTCACCTCTGACAGCGGCTCTCTAACCGCTGCCTAAATGTCAGGCTCTTTTTGGCTCTTATTTGGACTGGTACAATGGCCTCCTGGTATCTTTCCCTTAAATATCTGTTCCCTTTTATGCATTTAGATTAGTCATCTTGGAATACATCTCCATTCATATTGCTACCGAAGCACAGAATTCAGATAGCTTCCAAAGAATTAACATTTCACTGTGCCATAATTTTTTATAATCGATTTTTCTCAGACTGATCAATAATCAGTCTTCAAGGTTTAGAATAAAATGTTCTTGTTCAATTCTTCTTCTGTAGCTACAGACAAAAACAAATGTGATTGCCCTCTTCTAAACTCCTGAAAGTAACTGCCTTGAATCACTGTAATTCCTATTAGCCCAAACTTCCACTAGCATTTTAAAGTTATCCTCTTATCTTGTAATATCTAAAGGGCAAAGATTACAAGATTTATATATATTCACACTACTAAAATAGCACTTTACACATTATAGGTACTCAATAAACATTAACCAAGGGTTTAGTTTGTCTTAACTTAAATGTCTTTGGGATTCCTACATTTGGTGAAGAGTTTCTTTACTATATTTTCTGTTAAATGTTGAAAACAAAAAGACAATGTATGTATTGCTGTCATCAAAAGTTGTAACTGTTTTCGTATTTTTTTTCTTTTTTAATCTATAGGTTTATTAGGTTGAAAAAGAGTTCCACGTACCAAGGACATGTTAGTGATAGTAAGATATTGTTTAAACTATAAGAAATATTTTATTTGAAAGACATGGATTTTAGTAGTTTACAAAAATCTAAAGAAAAAAACAGAACCAATATAGCAGAAACTGGACATTTATTTTAATTCCAAAAATGTTCAAATATATCACATTATGATGATTAAAGTATTGATCTCTTCTTACATTAATTAAAATATTGCTATTTCATGAGTTCATGATATAAAGCCCTGGCATGTTCCTCCCATTCATCAAATATCAAAGAATGACAAGCTGTACAGATATATAATTACCTCAACGTTCTTTATTTTTACAAAATGTTGGGTAGCCTATTTGAGAGCATTCTAAAAAATATTATCACACACTATTTAAAATAGAAAATTCCTGTCAAAATAAGTGAAGTATGGCTGACAGAGTAGATTTCTGCTATGTTTTAGATATGTTATTATTTTCCTCATTTTGAAATACCTCAGATTATTAGAATAGCCCCATTATGAATTAGCCAGATGGCATGGTGTTACCTATTGAAACTTCACTCTATGAAGAAAGCATTGAATTTGAACTCACATATTGTTTCCCCCTAATTGCAGGCTTGGAAGTTTGATTATATTATAGGCCTTAAAGGAGGTGTTAGACTTTGGGTCAGTAGTATCCATTTTTTTTTGGTGTATTTCTATGTTCATTTAATAGATGAAAAAAATGTTTATAGTGATACAGAGAGAAATAGTTACAGGTACATATGTCTGTGTGTGTGGAGGCAGGGGTAGGTGCAAGAGTGTGTGAAATACCCCACAGAAATTATATTCAACTTTGTTACCTCACTTCCTTGTTATGAATGAAGTGTCTATTCTGAGGATATATAAACTTCTTTGTTACTTTACCCTTAATATTTAGAGTCCTGGTAACAATAGGCCATTCAGCTCTTATACAGAAAGCACTTCCTTCTTTGTAACTGCTAACTGATGATTAATTATCTAATGCCTATAGTTCCTATTACTTTGTATTTTTATTTAGTGTTCCATTTTCTTTTCATCTATTGAATTAAAGTATGAAAACTTAAAGCTCACAGATGATATCGTATAATTCTTGTATCCTCTGAAATTCCTAAGAGAGCACTCTGCACATATGAGGCTGTACGGTACAGCTGACAAAGCACGTGGTTTCAAGTTCAGAAGACTGGGCTCAAATTCTGGTTTTACATGTTAACTGAATGCATTTGGGAAAAATCTCACTCTTGTTGACTCCAGTTACCTCTTCTATAATATTAGGCTGTGGGGATAAGTTTTCTCGATATTAAGTGAGAACATTCGTACGAAACAGTTTTATAAATCATGCATAGTTTTAATGTATGTTGTAGAATTCTTTGTTAGATAAAATTTCCATATTAAATGAAGAATATAATTTAAAATATATAGAGAGTTATTAATGATTGCAAAAAGCTGCTGTCTCAATAAAGCTTACTCTGGATTTATTTTATCATATCAGAACACAGGAAAACTAAATATTTTACAATTCATTTAGTTGTTCCAACTTAAAAAACAAATAGAAAAACAAACAAAACCCTGTGATTCTAATGTCATCAGTTAAATAAATCATAGAGGCCCTTTTAATTCTATCAAAATCACTAACTCTTTTGTGTTTCATATACTATGGTGCTTCTCCCTGGATGTTATAATAATATTACCTTTCTTCATTCCTGAGCTCTGCTTAGATGCTTCTCCTCCGTGATCCCATAACAACATAGCTACTTCCTATCATAGTGTGTATTATATTCATGTTGTTCTATACTTGACTGTTTAGTCCACATGACCAAAAGCTATGTGAGAGAAGGAATCATGTCTGTCTTGTTCACTAATGAATCCAAATGATTGTCTCAATGTTTAGCACAGACTTAGTAAATATTTTTCGAATACGTGAATGCAGATTTATAGCCTAATTTAATACAAACAGGCTTATTTTTAAATGGCTGTATTTCAGAGGAATAAAAATCTTTACAATCCAAATTTAAATAGTCTTTTGAACTTATTCTTTGGAGACGTGTCTATTGACATTTACTAGGCAAATTTGCTAAGATTCCTCTTTCTGAAGAAAAGGAAAAAAAAAAAGAACACCTCTTTCATTGACTTTTTAACTGATAAGAAGAGGGTCTACATGGCTTCAATGATGTGATGATCATGGCTCTGAATCCCTCTGCTGGCTTTCGCTCCATGTATTGGCTCAGGTTCTCAGGTAGACTCTCTTCACACAACTTTTCTTAGGACCAGACGTTACTTCTTTCCACTTATACTCTCATTGGAAACTTGGCCCCCTCTTCCATGGTACATATATAGATACGTATGGAAGGATTTAACTGCCTGTTTGATTCTAGTGCCTATCCTTTGGCCAATTACTACAACAAAGGTATGGCTAGGGTAATGTTATTAGACATCCTCATCACATTCTACTAGGACAGTAGACAGTCTCAAAGGACTAAATACTCTGCGGAAGGAGGGAAGACATGCAAGACAGGTAAAAAAGCATTTCCCCACTCCATCGTGTTTCGTCAGTTTTGCCTTTACATAGCAAAGGAATAGAAGTACTTCCACTGAAGTTTTCATCTAAACCATCTACCCTTGTTAAACAATATGTAGGGTGTTGCCAGCAGAACATGGAATTGGGAACATTTTCATTTAAGAAATCTGCCTAAAAATAATGAAAATGTTAAGCAAAATATTAGGAGAGTCTGAAAAAAGTTCAGCATTGCCATTTTACATTTATCTCACTTTTGAAACCTTGTTTTGATTATCCAAATAAAAATTCTAACAAAGAGTAATTTGATTTTGTTTATGTTATAATATTTGGTAGAAACATATAACAGAATGAGTCAAAATAATGTCATCAGTTAATATTGAAAACCTGCTATCCCACAGGATAAAACGCCTTTTATGTCCAAAGGTTAAAAGTACAGAAGACAAATGCCACAGTTAAAACTTTTTTTTAGATATGTACTAATTCAACCACAACAGCTCTGTTATTAGCTGCCTTGAAAACAAGAGAAATTATTTTCTCAGGGCAGCATTTAGAATTTAGATAACCTCAAGTTTCTTGGTTATGTTCTATCATATATTCTTTATATTTTAATATTATAAAAATGTGTTTTATGCCTTAACTGATGCTCTTAAATTCTGATGATTAATTATTTAATTTTATCTATCTATGCCCAAATATTTTTAGTTACTTAGAGAATTCATCGCAGGACACATGTATTAAACATCTTATCCATAATGTGATTCTACAATTATACGTTCTTAAGATATACCTAACCTCATCCACTAGTTCTGATCATATAATTTTTCATATAATAAAATTTAGTTCATAGAAGTTTCAGAAGTATAGAATGTCTTGGTTGGAATTTGCCAGGTGTCAGATGAAATTAACACCTATAGTGCTTTTTAAGGAAAGCAAAGAAAATATTGTCACCTCAAGCAGTCATTTTAACAGCTAAGTTTTTTATATTGAAAATAAACTGGAAGTCAGGAACATTTGATATTTGAAAATGATGGTAGACACTTGAAATATTTGTACATTAATAGTTAAATCAACGCAGGCGAGACTGAATGCATTTATAAAATTATTATTTTAAGTACTGGGGGGAATTCAAGGTTAACTTTATGATGTATTTTAAATCTTTTAAATTAATTAGTCTTAGGAAGTTTGTGGTTTTAGTTTGGGCTTGTCAGACATAATTGAATTAATTTCACCAAGGAATAAAATAAGCATAAACATATGTTGGCTTCAAAAACGTGAACATGATTGTGAAATCAAGTCCTTTCTTGATTCTGATCTTAATTAGTAGTTTAAAATATTATAAAGTGAGAGGCCATTATACTACAGTGTTTAGTATTAATGTACATTTTTTGTGCACCTCAACCAGACCTCGGTGTTTTCTCTTTGAATTGAAACATTAATTTTACAAAAATTAAGGAATAATAAGGAACCCGATATTATTACTTCTTCAGACTATTGGGCAGTGCACTGACTGACTCCTGGGACTCTATTACCAGGGGTTCTGATTCAGTATGTGGAGGTCTGAGTATTTGCATTTCTAATGTACTCTCAGGTGATGCTTATGCTAGTAGTCTGTAGAGCAAGCACCCTTTGAATAGCACTTAGTTAGACCCAAATTGGAAAACAAAAATTATTTCCCATTTTTAAAATCAAGTTACAAGAATTAAAAGAAAGCAAGTTAACATATGCACACTATAAGTAAAATCAAATTTAGAAATTAAAATTTAAGAAGTTAAAAGTAAATTAAAATATATTTGTACGTTTATATTAATTATACATAGTAGGGAATAGTTTTTCTTTATTCAATTGAGAAAGTTATTAAATGATTTTCAATGTTATTCATATCTAATTTTCATTATGGTGAATTAAATGTAGGTGCTATATATACTGATTTAAAATATAAGCAAGCAACAACTGTGATATAATTTTTAAAAATTTAGTGTTTAAACTTCTCTCTATATTCACAATATGTGGCTATAAAACACATTCTGATCATGAGTCTACTTGATTTTTCCTAGGAGAAATTAAAGTGTCAATTCAATAAACTAGCTTAGGTATCGAGTTTAGTGCTTCCTAGTGACAGTCAGGTACAATCAATATGAAGAAATAAGAGAAGGACTCAGTGCTCCTGTTATTGATAAGTGAAAGAACATATCCCTATAAAAAATAGTTGCTAAACCAGGTGTTTTTCATTACAAATAAAGAGAGACTTGAAAGCATAAATAATTTGTATGCCATATTAGATAATTAAAGTCTGTCATAAGATCATTTTAAGGAAAGTAACTATTTTCAAAAGACCATGATTTTAACAAATGTGAAAGATATTGAAGTAAGAGAATTTGTGATAAATAATAGACTGAAATATTGAAAAATGGGCCTCAAATATTATCAAAAAAAATAAAAGGCAATGGAAAGGATAAATAATTTTCTACAGGGCATTTTTTAAAAATAGAGGTATAGTTGATTTACAGTGTTGTGTTAATTTCTGCTGTACAGCAGAGTGATTCAGTTATACATATATACACATTGTTTAAAAAATTCTTTTCCATTATGTTTTATCACAGGATTTTGAATATAGTTCCCTGTGCTATACAGTAGGACTTTGTTGTTTATCCATTCTATATATAATGGTTTGCATTTGCTAACCCCAAGCTCTTAATCCATCCCTCCCCCACCCCTCCCCCCTTGGCAACTATAAGTCTGTTTTCTATGTCTGTGAGTCTATTTCTGTTTCATAGATAGGTTCATTTGTGTCATATTGTAGATTTCACATATAAGTGATACATTATGGTATTTGTCTTTCTCTTTCTGACTTACTTCAGTCAGTATGATAACCTCTAGGTCCATCCATGTTTCTGCAAATGGCATGATTTCATTCTTTTTTATGGCTGAGTAATATTCCATTGCATATATGTACCACATCTTCTTTACCCATTCATCTGTTGGTGGACATTTAGATTGTTTCCATGTCTTAGCTATTGTAAATAGTGCTGCTATGAACATAGAGGTGTCTGCATCTTTTCGAATTATCATTTTATCTGGATATATGCCCAGGATTATACGGCAACTCTATTTTTAGTTTCTTGAGGAACCTCCATACTGTTTTCCATAGTGGCTGCACTAACTTAAATTCCCACCAACATTGTAGGAGGTTCCCTTTTCTCTATACCCTCTCTAGCATTTGTTATTTGTAGACTTTTTAATGATGGAATAAACAACCTAACCAGCACCTAAAAGAATAAGAAAAAGAACAAACAAAACCTAAAGTCAGCAGAAGGAAGGAAATAAAGATCAGAGAGAAAATAAATAAAATAGAGATTCAAAAAAACAATAGAAAAAAAAAGTCAATAAACCCAAGAGCTGCTTCTTTGAAAGTGTAAACAAAACTGATAAACATCTGGGCAGGCTCACCAAGAAGAAAAGAGAGAGGACCCAAATAAACAAAATAAGAAATGGAAAAGGAGCAATAACAACTGATACCACAGAAATACAAAGAAAATTTTTTTAAATTAAAAATCCCATAAGAAAATACTGTGAACAACTATATGCCAACAAATTCGACAACCTAGAAGAAATGGACAAGTTTCTAGAAACATACAGCCCACCAAAATTAAATCAAGAAGAAACATATAATTTGAGCAGACCAATCACTAGAAGTGAGATAGAATCTGTAATAAACAAAACAAAACAAACAAACAACAAAAGAAAAACTTCTACAAACAAAAGTCCAGGACCAAATGGCTTCACAGGTGAATTCTACCAAACGTACAAAAAACTTGTACCGATCCGTCTCAAACTCTTCTAAAAGACTGACAAGGAGGGAATACTCCCAAAGACATTCTACAGGGAATTTAACAACTTATAGTTAAAATTTTTTCAGTGTTTTTATGACATATTTTCAATAATTCTCATTCACATGACTACTTGGTACTGATCTGAAAGTTCAGTCTCTTAAGTTACCAATTTCAAACACAGGAGGTTTACAAAATGCAATGTCTATTTCTGTAAAAATGTAAATTCTATCTTCTGATTGGTTTGCTTAAGGAAAAAAACCCATGGATTTTTGTAAAGTTGAAATCAAGATTCACAGCCCTTTAAATAAGCTGTAAAAATAAAGTAACCTGCAGTAGGAAAATCAAAGATGAACTGAAAAAATCAAATGCTTTTCTGTTCTGTTTGATTCATGCTTCATTGATAATTCTAAACTTAATTGAATGGTATTATGACTTCTCAACTGAACTTGTGTTATACTATAATTACATTCACTATGTATTTTGTCTTACTGATAGCTATATGTTAGTTTTTATTTATGCAGTTTTATTAAGTTATAACTAGCATATAATAAACTGCATGTATTTAAAATATCCAGTTTGTTAAGTTTTGAAACAGGTACACACCCATGAAACTATTACCATGATCAAGATAATGAATGTAACCATCACCCCTCAGAATTTTCTTTGCCCCTTTGTAATACCTCCTTCCAGCTCGTTCTGCAGTCCCAGGCAACAATTAATATGCCTTCTATTATACATTTTATACATTAGTTTTTGTTTCCTAGAATTTTGTATAGACAGAAACATAGTATGTACTTTTTGTTGTCTGGCTTCTTTGACTCAACATAATTATTTTGACATTCATCTGTGCTATAGTGTATGTCAATAGTCCATTCGTTTTAATTGTTGAGTAGTATTCAATTGTTTAGATAAATACTAAGACTGGAATCATATAGTAAGGTCGGGTTTAAATATTTAAGAAACTGTCAAACAGTTGACAAATGGTAGTTGCACCATTTTACATTTCCACCAGCAGTATATGTTTTCCTAGCTAACATTTGATATAGTCAGTTTTTAATTTTAGCCTCTCTAATCAGTGTGTATTTCTTTGTGGTTTTAATTTTGCATTTTCCCTCTGTTGAACATCTTTTTCTGAGCTTATTTGTCATTTGTATATCTTCTTCAGTGGAGTGTTTATTTAAATATTTTTCCCATTTTCAAATTAAATTTTTATTGAGATGTTAGAGTTTTTTATATATTCTATATACATGTCATTTATCAGATATATGCTTTGCAAATGTTTTCTACAGGATGGTGGATTAGCTTTTCATCCTCTGGACTGTGTCTTTTGAAGGGAAGTTTTTAATTTTTATAAAGTCCAATTAATCAGTGTTTTTTTTGGATTGAGATAGAGATTTTGTTGTAGCATCTAAGAAATATTTCCCTAGCCCAATGCCACCAAGGTTTTCTCTTTGAAGTTTTATAGTTTTAAGCCTTACAGTTACATCTGTGAATACTTTTTAGATTAATTTTTGTATCCATCATGAGCTGTGGTATGAATTCCATTTTTATTGTATATGGATATCTGATTGTTCCACAGCCATCTGTTTAAAAGACTTTTATTCAATGAATTACCTTTGTCAAAATTTAGTTGTTTTTATATTGTGGATCTATTTATGGACTCAGGCAAATAAATCTATGGAACAGAATACTAACTTTATGCCAGTAACACAGTATCATGATTACTGTAACTTAATAATAAGTCTTGAAAAGAAGTAGCATTTGTCTTTCAAATATGTGACTTCTTTTCAATGTCATTTTAACTACTTGATAGTCTTTAAATTCCTTTTGAATTTTAGAATAAGTTGGCCAATCTCCACCAAAAACCCAGCTGGGATTTTGATTGAGATTAAATTTAATTATAGATGAATTTGGTAAGAATTGTTATTTTTGCAATATCAAGTCTTCTATCTATGAACATAGTTTATTTAGGTCTTCTCTATCTAAGCAATGTTTTGTAGTTTTCAGTGTGCAGGTCTTGCATATTTTTGTCAGATTTATCCCTGTTTCTTATTTTTGATGCTATTGTAAATGGCATTATTTTATTTCATGCTCTGGTTGTATATAGAACATTATCAATTTTTATACATTGATTTTATATTCTGCAACCTCGCTAAACTGACTCATTAATTCTAGTAATTTCAGATTTTCTAACCCACAATTATGCTGTGTGTAAATAAAGGACAATTTTACTTCTTCCTTTCCAATCAGTCTCTATGCCTTTTATGTTTTATTCTTGCCTTATTGTATAACCCAGAAATATCAGTATAATAATGACCAGTAGTGTTAAAAGCAGTCTTTCACCATTAAGTATGATGTTAGCTGTATAGTTTTTCTAGATACCCTTTATCAGGTTGTGAAGTTCTTATATACTCTTGGTTTGCTGCGAGTTTTTGTCAGGAATGGTTGTTGGAATATGACAAATGCATTTTCTGCCTGCCTTTCTCTGTCTTTCTGTCTCTGCCTTTCTCTATCTCTCTGTCTGTCTTCCAACTCTCCCACCCATGGCTAAAGGTTTATCAATTTTATTAATCCTCTCAAAGAACCAACTTTTGGTTGCATTTGCTTTCTCTACTTGTTGTCTTCTACCTATTAACATTTATTTGTATTCTCATCTACACTGTTTCTTTTCTTTTACTTACATAGGGCTTCATTTGCTCTTCTTTTTCCTGTACTACAAGGTGTAAGCTGGATGTGTTTATTTGGGAACTTTTCTCTTTTTTTTCTCTTAAATTTAAGTGTTCAGTGCTCTAAATTTCCACTGAAGTATTACTTTTACAATGTCCAACAAATTTTTATATGTTGTACTTTTATTTTCATTTGGTTAAAAATACATTCTAATTTCTTTTTTGATTTCTTATTAGGCTCATGGGTTATGGTAAATTGTGTTATTTATTTTCTCAACATTTCAGGACTTTCTGTTATCAATTTCTGTTTGAATTCATTTTGGTCAGAGAACATACTTTGTATGACTTGGATTCCTTTACATTTACTAATTTTTGTTTTATATGAATACGGTCTCTCTTGGTAAATGTTTTATGTGAACTTGTGTATTGTGCTGTTATTGGATGAAGCAGTCTATGAATTTCACGTGGGTCAAGTTGGTTGATTGTATTGTTCCGGTCTTCTACATTCTTATTGAATTTATGTCTACTTTTCCTATTAGTACTGAGACATGGGTATTGAAATCTCTGATGAAAATTATGGATTTTCCTTCTGTCAATTTTTGCTTTGTGTATTTTAAAGTTCTGTCATTAGGTGCAGAAACGTTTAGGATTTTTCTATCCTCTTGAACTAATGACTCTGTTAGGAAACAAAATTCAACTGAGTAAATTTTAAAGACCTTATTGGCTTTATTCAACAATTCGTGAATTGAGCAGCATCCCGTCTACCAGACAGAAAGGAACTCCAAGGACCTACACAAAATGAAAGACTTCTAGGCAGAAGGTAGCAGAAACAAGGAAGCTGTATTAACAAAAAGTCCATTGGTTGTGGCGAGCTCACTTTCCTTCAGGGGATGGCAGGGATCAGTCAGGCAGATTACCTCACCAGTTGATGACCAGGTGATTCCTGATTGACTGGTTTAAAACTCCATTTCTGGGGCTTCCCTGGTGGTGCAGTAGTTAGGAGTCCACCTGCCAATGCAGGGGACATGGGTTTGAGCCCTAGTCCGGGAAGATCCCACATGCCGTGGAGCAACTAAGCCCATGCACCACAACTACTGAGCCTGCGCTCTAGAGCCCACGAGCCACATCTACTGAGCCTGTGTGCCGCAACTACTGATCCTGCGCACCTCGAGCCCATGCTCCACAACAAGAGAAGCCACTGCAGTGAGAAGCATGCGCACCGCAATGAAGAGTAGCCCCCACTCGCTGCAACTAGAGAAAGCCCACGCACAGCAACAAAGACCCAACACAGCCAAAAATAGATAAATAAATACATTTTAAAGATAACTAAATAAATAAAATTCCATTTCTGGGAGAAGCCAGATCTATAATTAAGATAATCTATAATCTATAATTAAGTTAAGCCAAATCTATAATCTGTAAGTCAAGGTTTGGTGATGTGGAGCTTAGCATAAGTGACTCCATTTGGACCTGTTGTCTTTAACACACCTTATCAACAGGAATAACCTTTTTTATACATGGCAGTAGTATTTGCCCTGAAATGTTTTTGGCTAGTATTAATACAATCTCTTCTTCTTTCTTTTGACTAGTGGTTGCATGGTATATGTTCTTCCATCATTTTATTTTTAGTCTATTTATGCCTTTATATTTGAAGTTGGTTTTTTGTAGGCACTATATAGTTTGGTCTTGCAGCTTGATCCGTTTTGACAATATTTGTCTTTACTTGGGCTATCTCAGCTGCCCAATTTCCATCTTAGTGTATCAATCTTATTAATTTCAATCATGCATTGTATTCCATTATGTTCACAAGTAGCCAAGGAGTTTCAAAGCAGCACGCAACTGCTGGGGCATCTTGCCATATTTCATGAATTTGGTCGATAAGGAAGCAGTGAGACCAAGTGAATTTAGACAGTTCACTACTCATGGCACTGCAAACAGCACGATATTCGTACTTGCACTGGTTCCTCTGTGCCTGTCTGCTTTCCCCCCCACTCCACCCCACCCCCCCACCAAGTTCCATGGAGGCAATAAGGAAAGAATCCAAGTAAATACTATGTACATAGAGTTTTTTGTCACAGAGGGGAATATGTCTAATCTCACAAGGGAACTGCTAACAAGCTTTCCCCACAGGAAAATATCATCTTTATTACCCTGGTCAAGAATCAAATGTGCCCTTTCTCCTGGAGGAAGGTACTTGCTTTGTCGCTCTGGAATGCCTCTGGGGAGGAAGAGAGACTCTAGTTTTATTACCCTGGAACGTAAGCAAATCTGTTCCCTGCCCTGGAGCAGCTTTGCAAACATTCTTTCGTGAAGCTGTCAGTGCCCTTTGTTCAGAGGTTATGCAGAAAGGCAGACTCAGTGGGAATTATCTCCCAAAGTACCAGTCAGAGTTCTGCAGAAAAAATAGAAGCCACTTTAAGTATTTTGAACAAGAAGTGATTTAATACAAAAAATTAGAGGCTTATATAATGCTTAGAAGGGCGGGACAGCAAAAGTTAGAGAGGCGCCAAACTCACTATCAAGATATCTGGAAGTGCAGACCCAGCAGGTGAGCTGAGGGCTCAGATCTGTGCTACCTATGGTGTAAAAGTGTTTAATTCTCAGGAGGATGCCTGAAGGCTGTTGGCAAAACTCCACGTCTTCAGCCTGCTCTCTGCCAATGCCCTTGTGCCTGTCCTCAGCAGCACCAGAGAATAAGGGCTTATCTTACTCTTTCACATCCCAAATCTCATTCAAGTGATTTTTATTGGCACAATCCGCCGACACTCTGGGAATTTGGGGATGATCGCTACTGGTCTCTTCCCTGTATTTTAGGAAAGAGTGTAAACAAAGGAGGATGATGCTGAATCGATAGCAAATAATTCGTCAAAGTCTTTATTAATGTAAATTATAATAGTTTTTTTCTTTACAAACAATACTTTAGTGAATAACTTGGTACATCTCCCTTTTGGCACATGTGAAAGAATTTCCAGTGGATTGATTCCTAGAAATGGAATGGCTCACAGTGTGTGCCTATCTTGCACTTTGATAGATGGTACCAATTTATTTTCCTAAAGCACTCACTTTCCAGGGAGTAACCACAGGAGAATAGAGAGAGGGAAAGCCTATTTGCACATGATTTAAGAACAGAAATTGGTACTCAGGTCTCTCCCTCCTGGACACTTAGTGCCTTTGGGTGATGCGTCTGTGAGGCAGTGGGAGAGAAGAAGAGAGTGTGGTGGCTCTTTGATACTTTAAGACCTAATATCTGACATCAATCCCTTCACTATTCAGTAGGAAAGGAGAAATAAAGGATTGAGTGTCTTCTCTGATAGGCATCATACCAGCAGGTTTTACAGGGATTTTCCAATTTAATTGTCAGTATCATTCTATGGACTGGTATATTATCCTCACCATCCTCCCTGATGAGCTCTTGAGTCTTAGCTGCCAAGTAACTTGTTGAAGATCGTACATTTAATAAATGGTAGGGATGATTCAAAAATGGCTGTGAAAGATTATGGAACCTATGTTCTTTTTTGTGTATGTCACAGACATCTTCCTTCCTGATAAATATCCTTGAGCCTCCTATTATTCTTTTAGGGCTGTTTTACGCTCTTCAAGGCTGCCCGTGTATATTGGAAAGAGCTCAGACTCCGGAGGTACAAATATTTGAATTTAAGTTAAAGTTTGAGTCCCATCTCCACCAATGACTATCTGTGTGATTTTTGAGCGATTCAATTAAGCTCTCTGAATTTTAGTTCCAACATCTCTAAAACATATAAAAATATATACCTGGCAAGGTCGTTGTGAGAATTTGAGATGATAGATACAACTTTCTTAGCACATTGTTACTACATTAATTGTGTGTACCTGTGATCATGGAGCAAGAAGGTAAAACACTTAGAGGTCAGGACTAGCACGTATTGAACTGTGAAACTGGATGCAAAAGTTTGTGGGCTTCCCTGGTGGCGCGGTGGTTGAGAGTCTGCCTGCCGATGCAGGGGACACGGGTGCGTGCCCCGGTCCGGGAAGATCCCACATGCCGCGGAGCGGCTGGGCCCGTGAGCCATGGCCGCTGAGCCTGCGCGTCCAGAGCCTGTGCTCCACAACGGGAGAGGCCACAGTGTTGGGAGGCCAGCATACCGCAAAAAAAAAAAAATAGTTTGCATGCTGCTGTCAATTGTGTACGATGCCATATATGTGGACTACTAAAGTTGATATTTCTGAGTCTTCAAAGTCATATATTAAATCTGATGCATCTGTGTCTTCACAAATCAAAACAAGCTGATACGAGAAAGAGAAAAATGTTTGCAAATCGAAAATATAGACTAGAGTAGGATGTGTAGACAAGACTACAAATCCAGTCTAAAATATAATTAACTTATTTCTATTATTCCTCCTTAAGGAAAATTGGCTGGTAGCACTCTATCAGTATGCCTTTTTTCTGTCTTGCCCTAATGCAGATGAGATGGGAAACCAGGAACAGCCTGAACATCTTGGTGTTGTGCTAGTGGTATTTTTATTAGAATCAAATGTATATCCTTGAGTGCTTGCTGAAAATGTAAATGCACTTGAAAATTTTTCTAGACTTATTACTGCCAGTGTGTTTAAACTGACCAAAAATTTTGATGCAAAATTTGTGTATTCTTTTTAAAACTATCAAGACGGCAACAATATTTAATTTGGTCACCACAATATATCTTCGCAGTATATTTCTAGTTTTGTAGCACGTAAACTTATTTGAATATAACTATAGTTAACATATGCTAAATTTAATAGTTGAATTGCATTGATACCTTTTTCTTTTGATAATTTTCTTGATCCTGAGGAGTCTTATAAACGGATACTATGTTTTTTATTTTATAATGTGTGGACACCCATTTGCTCATAATTTCTTTTTCCTCAAAAATTTGTCTCTGAAGCAAAGTTAGTGTAATTTTTGGGTGAATATGCAATGCTTTTAAGATTTTTAAACATAGAAATGATAAATATATACACTTGGAGTCTGTTATCAATAAGTTATGCCTTTATCTCTTCTTTGCCAGAGGTAATTTTTCTACCAGTTGTTATTATACTTTCATTGAATAGAGTTTGTATCACTTTTTCACTGTGTGATTATGAACACACTATTTTTCTAATATGTCTATAAATATTTTAGTTACTTTTATTCTTAAAGTACTATGTATCATTTCATAGAAAATTAACGGCATGGATATGTACCAAAAAGTAGATTTAAAAAATCCTAATTTGGGGCTTCCCTGGTGGCGCAGTGGTTGAGAGTCCGCCTGCCGATGCAGGGGACACGGGTTCGTGCCCCGGTCCGGGAGGATCCCACATGCCGCGGAGCGGCTAGGCCCGTGAGCCGTGGCCGCTGAGCCTGCGCGTCCGGAGCCTGTGCTCCGCAACGGGAGAGGCCACAGCGGTGGGAGGCCCGCGTACTGAAAAAAAAAAAAAAAAAAAAAAATTCCTAATTTAATGGTTCATTTCCCAAAATTATTATGTCTCTCAGAGGTAATAATGTTCACTGGTGTATGTACTGTTCTGCTGTGAAATAACACTGGGGCACCTCAAGCCGTGAGGGTTAATGTGACAGATAAACTGGGTCATAATGCATAAATATTAGTGCTTGCATGCACACTTATACTATATTCAGGCTGAGCTTTTGCATTTACACACCAAATAGTCATCTTTCCAAAAAATATTGTTATAGATAAATTTTGGCCTGAAGATACTTTCATGGCTTTTCTATTTATATGTTTTCACTGAAATGAAGGATTCCAGTAAGTCATAATAATTATTGCTAATGGAGGGGAACAGGGTAGGATTAATTCCAATCTTGCAGGGAGGGAAGATTTTATATATGCTTGAAGTTATGCATTTAGTTATGGCTGCCTCTGATGTTCTGAAATGTATTGCATTTTAACCAAAAGTTTAGAGTATCTAACATTAGTTATTGACTAAAAAGCAATGAAAATAATTGGCTGTTTTGGACATTCATGAGTATTTTGATTTGTATCTCAGTATTTAATGGAATAAACTTTATCTGGATGATAAGATTTGGTTGCCCTTTAACGTGACAAATAGAACAAGTTCTAAGGAAGGAGGGTGCGTTAGTTTGTTAGGGCTGCTGTAACAAACTTCTACAAAGTGGGTCACTTAAACAACAGCAATTTATTGTCTTGCACTTCTGGAGGCTAGAAGTCTGAGATCAGGGTGACGACAGGCTGGTTCCTTGGGCGACTGGGAGGAAGATTCTGTGCCTTGCGTCTCCTCTAGATTCTGATGAGTTGCTGGCATCTTTGGCCTTCCTTGGCTTGTAGAAGCATCACCTTGATCTCTACCTACATCTTCACATGGCATTTGTGTGATATTTGTGTCCAAATTTACCCTTTTCATAATAATGACAATTATATTAGAGTAGGAGCTCACCCTACTCCATTATGACTTCATCTTAACATCTGCAGCCAATTGCCAAATAAGGGCATATTCTGAAGTACTGGGGATTATTGCTTCAGTATAAACTTTGGGGAGACATGACTCAACCCATAATGGAGAGTATTTAACACATATAATCCCCTTCTTAAACATGGACCTTGAAATTCAACCTACCCTCTCACTCTCTCTGAACTAAATTTCAGTTCAAAACATTACAGAATTTGAAGGAAAGACTGTGCTTAAGATCTTTAAACTTCATGTCTGAAAATAACACTTAAGTATACTGAAGCCAGAGTGAATGTTAAAGCTCACTCCAAAGCTATTTTTAGTAATTTTGACTCCCCACTTTTCTTAAGAGTTTTTAAAGCTTTTAAAGATGTTTATTTTCAATATTGCTTTCAGCAAATTGACATGTTAGGGATTTTGGTAAACAAACAAAAAAATAAGGACAAGATTAGATAAATGCAGAAAAAGGCCCTAATCAGGGGCAGTAGAGTTTCATGTGCATGAACCAGTGATAACTAGTATTTGAGAAATAAACACAAAACTAACCACAGTTAGGTGGTGGTTTGATTTGTCGATGGGCATTTAGGTTGCTTCCATTACCTGGCTATTGTAAAGAGTGCTGCAATGAACATTAGGGTGCATGTGTCTTTTTGAATTATGTTTTTTTCTGGGTATATGACCAGTAGTGAGATTGCTGGTCGTATGATAATTCTATTTCTAGTTTTTTAAGGAACCTCCATACTGTTCTCCATAGTGGCTGTATCAATTTACATTCCCACCACCGGTGCAAGAGAGTTCCCTTTTCTCCACACCTTCTCCAGCATTTGTTGTTTGTAGATTTTCTGATGAGGCCCATTCTAACTGGTGTGAGGTGATACCTCATTGTAGTTCTGATTTGCATTTCTCTAATAATTAGTGATGTTGAGCAGATTTTCATGTGCCTCTTGGCCATCTGTATGTATTCTTTGGAGAAATGTCTATTTAGGTCTTCTGCCCATTTTTGGATTGGATTGTTTGTTTTTTTAATATTGAGCTGCATGAGCTGTTTATATATTTTGGAGATTAATCCTTTGTTGATTCGTTTGCAAATACTTTCTCCCATTCTGAGGGTTGTATTTTCATCTTCTTTATGATTTCCTTTGCTATGCAAAAGCTTTGAAGTTTCATTAGGTCCCATTTTTTTATTTTTGTTTTTATTTCCGTTACTCTAGGAGGTGGATCAAAAAAGATCTTTCTGTAATTTATGTCAAAGAGTGTTCTTCCTATGTTTTCCTCTAAGAGTTTTATAGTGCCTGGTCTTACATTTATTAGTTCTCTAATCCTTTTTGAGTTTATTTTTGTATATGGTATTAAGGAGTGTTCTAACTTCATTCTTTTACATGTAGCTGTCCAGTTTTCCCAGCATCACTTATTGAAGAGGCTTTCTTTTCTCCATTGTATATCCGTGCCTCCTTTGTCATAGATTAGTTGACCATAGGTGCGTGTGTTTATCTCTGGGCTTTCTATCCTGTTCCATTGATCTATATTTGTGTTTTTGTTCCAGTACCATATTGTCTTGATTACTGTAGGTTTGTAGTATAGTCTGAGGTCAGGGAATCTGATTCCTCCAGCTGCGTTTTTTCCCTCAAGACTGCTTTGGCTATTCGGGGTCTTTTGTGTCTCCATACAAATTTTAAGATTTTTTGTTCTAATTCTGTAAAAAAATGCCATTGGTGATTTGATGGGGATTGCATTGAATCTGTAGATTGCTTTGGGTAGTATAGTCATTTTCACAATATTGATTCTTCCAATTCAAGAACATAGTATATCTCTCCATCTGTTGGTATCATCTTTAATTTCTTTCATCAGTGTCTTATAGTTTTCTGCATACAGGTCTTTTGTTCCTAGGTAGGTTTATTCCTAGGTATTTTGTTCTTTTTGTTGCAATGGTAAATGGAAGTGTTTCCTTAATTTCTCTTTCAGATTTTTCATCATTAATGTATAGGAATGCAAGAGATTTCTGTGCATTAATTTTGTATCCTGCAACTTTACCAAATTCATTGATTAGGTCTAGTAGTTTTCTGGTGGCATCTTTAGGATTCTCTATGTATAGTAACATGTCATCTGCAAACAGTGACCGTTTTATTCTTCTTTTCCAATTTGTATTCCTTTTATTTCTTTTTCTTCTTTGATTGCTGTGGCTAGGACTTCCAAAACTATGTTGAATAATAGTGGTGAGAGTGGACATTCTTGTCTTCTTCCTAATCTTAGAGGAAATGCTTTCAGTTTTTCACCATTGAGAATGTTGTTTGCTGTGGGTTTGTCATACATGGCCTTTATTATGTTGCAGTAGGTTCCCTCTATGCCCACTTTCTGAGAGTTTTTATCATAAATGTGTGTTGAATATTGTCAAAAGCTTTTTCTGCATTTATTGAGAAGATCATACGGTTTTTATTCTTCAATTTGTTAATTTGGTGTATCACATTGATTGATTTGCATATATTGAAGAATCCTTGCATCTCTGGGATAAATACCACTTGATCATGGTGTATGATCCTTTTAATGTGTTGTTGGATTCTGTTTGCTAGTATTTTGTTGAGGATTTTTGCATCTATATTCATCAGTGATATTGGTCTGTTATTTTCTTTTTTGCAGTATCTTTGTCTGGTTTTGGTATCAGGGTGATGGTGGCCTCATAGAATGAGTTTGGGAGTGTTCCTTCCTCTGCAATTTTTTGGAAGAGTTTGAGAAAGATGGATGTCACTTCTTCTCTAAATGTTTATTAGAATTCACCTGGGATGCCATCTGGTCCTGGACTTTTATTTGTTGGGAGAGTTTCAATCACAGTTTCAATTTCATTACTTGTGATTGTTCTGTTCATATTTTCTGGTTCAGTCTTGGAAGGTTATCCCTTTCTAAGAATTTGTCCATTTCTTCCAGGTTGTCCATTTTATTGGCATAGAGTTGCTTGTAGTAGTCTCTTAGGATGCTTGGTATTTCTGCCATGTCTGTTGTAACTTCTCCTTTTTCATTTCTAATTTTATTGATTTGTGTCCTCTCCCTCTTTTTCTTGATGAGTCTGGCTAATGGTTTATCAATTTTGTTTATCTTCTCAAAGAACCAGCTTTTAGTTTTATTGATCTTTGCTATTGTTTTCTTTGTTTCTATTTCATTTATTTCTGCTCTGATCTTTATGATTTCTTTCCTTCTACTGACTTTGGGTTTTGTTTGTTCTTCTTTCTCTGATTTCTTTAGGTGTAAGGTTAGATTGTTTATTTGAGATTTTTCTTGTTTCTTGAGGCAGGCTTGTATAGCTATAAACTTCCCTCTTAGAACTGCTTTTGCTGCATCCCATAGGTTTTGGATTTTCGTGTTTTCGTTGTCATTTGTCCTTAGGTATTTTTTGATTTCCTCTTTGATTTCTTCAGTGATCTCTTGGTTATTTAGTAACGTATTGTTTAGCCTCCATGTGTTCGTGTTTTTTACGTTTTTTTCTCTGTAATGCATTTCTAATCTCATATCGTTGTTGTCAGAAAAGATGCTTGATATGATTTCAGTTTTCTTAAATTTACTGAGACTTGATTTGTGACCCAAGATGTGCTCTATCCTGAAGAGTGTTCTGTGTGCACTTTCCAAGAAAGTGTAATCTGCAGTTTTTGGATGGAATGTCCTATAAATATCAATTAAATCTATCTGGTCTATTGTGTCATTTAAAGCTTCTGTTTCCTTATTAATTTTTTGTTTGGATAATCTGTCCATTGGTGTAAGTGAGGTGTTAAAGTCCCCCACTATTATTATGTTACTGTCAATTTCCTCTTTTAGAGCTGTTAGCAGTTGCCTTATATATTGAGGTGCTCCTGTGTTGGGTGCATATATATTTATAATTGTTATATCTTCTTCTTGGATTGATCCCTTGATCATTACACAGTGTCCTTCCTTGTCTCTTGTAACATTCTTTATTTTAAAGCCTATTTTATCTCATATGAGTATTGCTACTGCAGCTTTCTTTTGATTTCCATTTGCATGGAATATCTTTTTCCATCCCCTCACTTTCAATGTGTATGTGTCCCTAGGTCTGAAGTGGGTCTCTTGTAGACAGCATATATGTGGGTCTTGTTTTTGTATCCATTCAGCTAGCCTGTGTCTTTTGGTTGGAGCATTTAATCCATTCACGTTTAAGGTAATTATCGAAATGTATGTTCCTATGACCATTTTCTTAATTGTTTTGAGTTTGTTTTTGTAGGTTCTTTTCTTCTTTGGTGTTTCCCACTTAGAGAAGTTCCTTCAGCATTTGTTGTAGAGCTGGTTTGGCGGTGCTCAGTTCTCTTAGCTTTTGCTTGTCTGTAAATCTTTTGATTTCTCCATCGAATCTGAATGAGATCCTTGCCAGGTAGAGTAATCTTGGTTGTAGGTTCTCCTTTTTCATCATGTTAAGTATGTCGTGCCACTGCCTTCTGGCTGGTGGAGTTTCTGCTGAGAAATCAGCTGTTAACCTTATGGGAGTTCCCTTGTATGTTATTTGTCATTTTTCCCTTGCTGCTTTCAGTAATTTTTCTTTGTGTTTAATTTTTGCAAATTTGAATAGTATGTGTCTCAGCATATTTCTCCTTGGGTTTATCCTGTATGGGTTTCTCTGTGCTTCCTGGAGTTGGGTGGCTGTTTCCTTTCCCACGTTAGGGAAGTTTTCGACTATAATCTCTTCAGATATTTTCTCGGGTCCTTTCTCTCTCTCTTCTCCTTCTGGGATCCCTGTAATGCAAATGTTGGTGTGTTTAATATTGTCCCAGAGGTCTCTTAGGCTGTCTTCATTTCTTTTCATTCGTTTTTCTTTATTCTGTTCTGCAGCAGTGAATTCCACCATTCTGTCTTCCAGGTCACTTATCCGTTCTTCTGCCTCAGTTATTCTGCTATTGATTCCTTATAGTGTAGTTTTCATTTAAGTTATTGTATTGTTCATCTCTGTTTGTTTGTTCTTTAATTCTTGTAGATCTTTGTTAAACATTTTTTGCATCTTCTGGATCTTTGCCTCCATTCTTTTTCCGAGGTCCTGGATCATCTTCACTATCATTATTCTGAATTCTTTTTCTGTAAGATTGCCTATCTCCATTTCATTTAGGTTTTTTTTTCTGGGGTTTTATCTTTTTCCTTCATCTGTTACATAGCCCTCTGCCTTTTCGTCTTGTCTATCTTTCTGTGAATGTGGTTTTTGTTCCACAGGCTTCGGGATTGTAGTTCTTGCTTCTGTTGTCTTCCCTCTGGTGGATGAGGCTATTTCAGAGGCTTGTGGAAGTTTCCTGGTGGGAGGGACTGGTGGTGGGTAGAGCTGGCTGTTGCTCTTGTGGGCAGAGCTCAGTAAAACTTTAATCCCGCTAGCCTTCAAAGTCTGATTCTCTAGGAATTCCTCCTCCTGTTGCCAGACCCCCACGTTGGGAAGCCTGACATGTGGCTCAGAACTTTCACTCCAGTGGGTGGACTTCTGTGGTATAAGTGTTCTCCAGTTTGTGAGTCACCCACCCAGCAGTTATGGGATTTGATTTTATTGTGATAGCATTCCTCCTACCATCTCATTGTGGCTTCTCCTTTGTCTTTGCATGTGAGGTATCTTTTTTGGTGAGTTCCAGTGTCTTCCTATTGATGATGGTTCAGCAATTAGTTGTGATTCCGGTGTTCTCAAAAGAGGGAGTGAGAGCATGTCCTTCTACTCCGCCATCTTGAACCAATCTCCTCGACCTTTCTGACTCTGTGCTTTTTCTCTTCCAGTCATCTCCTCCCTCTGCCCTCCTCCAACCTTGAGCTCATAGGGTGTGATTTATTTGACCCTGTCAACTTTTTTTTAATGGGTGGTTATTTTTGATATGGTAGGTGTTATTCTAGGCAATTGAATTCTAGGCAATTGATCAATGAAAGGAAAAGACAAATGACCCTCCAATCGTGGAGCTTATGTTTAGAGAAACGATGAAAGCCATAAACACTGAATTTAATAAGTAATCTCAATTTTACCTTGCATAAAATGTAAGTTATAATTGAACCTAGCTGGTAGGTTTGTTGTAGGATTGAATAAGATAACATATGTAATCCTTTTGGCAAAGTGTGTGTCACATAAAAAATACTCTTATAATGTTATAAATGATGAAAATGTCAATGATGATAAATGCTGGACATAATCCGTAAATCTTACCACTTCTCCGTTTGAGAAATAAAGTGAGGGACCTCATTGTCATAGAATGAATGCCACCCCAGGACATCAACTGTGATAAGTACTAAAATGAGAGCAAAAAGCAAGATGTGGTGGGCATTCAAAACAATAAATGGTTTTTACATACATACATGTGTGCATATCTGTACACACACATCAGTCAACCTAAATATTTTTGTCAGATTCAAAAATATTTGTTATAAATAAAATACATTTCTCTTTACCACTGGAATTTCTTGCCAGTCTGAATAGATATTGATATTTATTCAACACTTGAAACATTTGTTAGGTTAGTAGAAAAGGTAAATATCTTTTGATATTTAGCATCTATATCTCATTCTTTGAAATTATCTGATGAAAGTCATCGATGACCCTTTCTCCTGACCTTTTTTAATGACCCATTAATTCCCCCTGCAAATTTGAATATTATAAATGTGAAGAAATAAGCCTTGTAGTTCTTATTTTTAATTGCTTAGGAAATGCCACTTTTCCTTTCTCGCATTTCCCTTCAAATGGCTGAAGGATGAAGTGGAACGTGTCCTAATTTCCCCTTTGCTGCCATTCAAGTTCAGTGATGAATATGATTGGATTCAACTTGTTTGCATATTCAAATATAGAATGGTTAAGACACCACGTACATATCTATCTTTTAATTTTAAGCATATTACTCACTTGCTCTGTAAATTTAAAGTCGTAACGCTTGACCAGATCTGAAGGTTTACTTTTTTTTTTCTGTAAAAGCACTCTGATTCTGAATGTTTCAGCATTACTCCATCATTGTTTTTGGATACTTATGTTTTTATCTTTAATCATTTGTAGTAGCATCATATTCCTTACAACTGAAACTGAAAATGTTGCTTTGCTTTTCATAACTTTTCCTTTTGACACATGATTTCGATTAACTAATACATATAATGTGAGAAAAATATAAAGACTCCTGTATTCCCTTTCAAGAAGAGAAGACAATCTGTATCTCTCTTTTTCTCATTTGTACTTCTTAAGTCTCAGACACATTTAATGTCAAAGGAAAAGCAAGTGTTTCAGTGTTTTATATTCATTTCATAAACTAAAAATTTTGGAGATTGAATTTATACTTTTACTGTAGATTCTATAATTGTGCCAGTAAGGAAATGGGTAAAATATTTTGTAAAAAGTAGCTTACAATTTTAGTTTTCTTCATTTTAAAAGAGCAAATAAATCTGAGTGAGACATAGTTTGGTTAAACAAAACTGAGATTATTTATACAGTTAAGCTCTAAATTGCTCTTTTGGGTCTTACGTGTTTTGAATGTTGAAGTCATGTAACTTACTGAAATGTTCCAGGTCAAAGCTTTTAGGTTTTGTTACTCACTTTCTTGTGAGATAGCTATTTATTTGTAAATATAAGGATTCCAAGGGTGTTAAACTCTTCCACAGGTATGTAGAAGTACATATAGATTATTAAATGAGATATTTATTATAAATCACATAGTACAGGGTCTGGCACACAGTAGGAATTAAAGAACTATTAGTTGTTACATTGTTTTATTTATAAAGAAAAGTTCTTGATGTTTTAATAAGTAATACAGACATGTTATTTCCCAAAAGTATATACCTCAAAAATAAATTATATACTTGCATATGTAATTTATATACAAATATATATGTATAGTTTATATGTATAATATATATACTATATATAAATATATATGAAATTGAAATTGATTTTAAAAGCTTTTAAAAACGTTTTCCTTATAAATGGACAACACTCCTGATTTCAGACCTTTTACTTTCTCATTCATCCTTTCACTTCAGTTATCCATTGGTAGGTTTTTATTTCAATTAAATCATTTTTCAATTGGAAATTTTTGAGAAAAACACTAAATTCACCTAAAGACTGTGTAGTTTATTATATAGACCTAAGATTTTGTTGGGAATGGAGTAAATTTGTCCTTTGGGCTCCTTTTAGTAATCAGCCAAATGAGCCATAGCCTGATAAAGTTAAAACATTAGAAATAAAATGTGTTTGTAGCTCCCTGATAGTCAGTTAAACTGCAGTAATGACCCCAATGTATTTTATGAAATTAAACGCATGGATACACTGTAAAATATATTCTCAGAATAATTGGGTATTTACTTAACTTGCATCCTGGTGTAATATTGTTTTAGAAACTCTTGAAGAACAGTTTACATATATTATCTGGAACAGTGCTGTCCAATAGAACTTTCTGTGCTATGGGAAATGTTCTCTGTGTTTCAAATAGCCACATGTGGCTGAGTAACTAAATTTTTAATTTTATTTAATTTTCATTAATTTAAATTTAAATAGTCACATGGGTTTAGAGGCTGTTATTGAACAACACAGATTTAAAGTAGTAATCTTTTCTTCTATATATTTCCACCAATATTGTAATCATTGAATTAGGTACACTATCACTGTATTGTCTATGTCATGTACTTATTCACAAAAATACATTTTTAAGAATATTTACAGTACTAGAAAAAAAGCAATAGTTATATCATGGTTGTTGAACTTAACATTTGGAATCAGTTATTTCTCAAAACATTAGATCACAACTTGAGCCAAATTGTAATTTTTTATATTATATGTCAATTTTCATTAAGCAAAATAGCGTTTTTTATATATGTCTGTCACACATTACAGACTGGATATTTACTCTGAGATCTAGATATATTTGTTGAAATGATTTTCAGATATTAAGAGTAAAGTCGAGGGCAGTTACTACAAATAGGACACAGACACTCAACAAATAATTGGTAAATGAATAAATAGGCCCAGATAGAAAAAAACATTAAAAATGTTTTATTGGCTCTATTAACCTTTTTCTTAAGGCATTAGAGAACATGCAATGAAACCTCAATTTTCAACCCAGGCAAGTGGTATTATAGCACTGTGGTATGTTACACAAATACTGATATCTTATTAAACTCATTATGGCCCTTTGCTCACAGGTGTGTTATGACTTTTTTTATTTATTGGCAGAAAGACCCATCTTTACTTTGGAAAAAATATATATAATTTCTTTCATTTTATGTGGAAGATAGAAAAACATCATTTACTAGTTACTGTTACTAGTATAAAGAATCAGATTAGAATGATAATTTGCTGTCACATATCTGTGTATAGAAAGTACCCACCTATGGAGATAGTAATACTTATAATTGTCTACAAAAAGCCCTTCTATCTACACAAATACGTACATTTATAACTTGTTTTATGATTCTAGATGCATTGTCTCCCATAAATATTCATTATATTTTTGCTATAAATATACAAAATGAAGAATTAGAAAATAATGTAATAGAAATAAAATAGAGTAGCCCTTTCAGTAATTTTTGAAAAAAGGAATGCTGTTTCACTTCTAAAACAGAAGGTGCTATTAAGAAAATTTGTATCACTAGAATGTCAATGACATAACTATGTTTCAAATATGGTATTTTCTGTCTAAAGTATTTAGATCAACAGTCACAGTGTCCGTGGGTAAGATGTTTGGACAAGTCTCACAAGGCTACAGTCATGATGTTGGCCAGCTTGGGTCTCAATGTGAGGCTCATCTTCCAAGCTCAGCTGGTCGTTGGCAGAATCGAGTTCCTTGGATCAGTAGAATTCACAGTGGCTTTGACTTCAAGGCCAGTAGGAACACACTTCTACGATGCTTTATCTTCTTTTAAAGGCTCCTATGATGAGGTCAGGACAATCGGGATAGGCTTCTTTTATTATTGACTGAAAGACAACTTATTATCAACCTAATCACATGCCAATCCCATCATATTTACAGGTTCCACCCACACTCAGGGAGGAGGAGTATATATAGAACATGAACATCAGTGGGTGGAATCTTAGAGTTCTACCTAGTATCATAACTGATGAATATGTTATCAATAAAATATACATTATTAATAGACACTGGTAATAAAAATGAGATACATATGTAATTAAAAACTACACAAATGTGTTTTCATTAAACTCCTAATATATATAGTATTATTATCTAGAAAATAATGTTTCCACTATATAACCTTTCTAATTTCCTTTTCTCTTTATTTCACTTGATTCCTGTTTTTCCTGCTTCTATAGAAGGGTTTTTAACAATGGCCTTCTATGTAGTCTGTTCCTCAGAAATTTCAATCTGTTTTATAATAAAGAATTTGCTTACCTTTCATGACATTTTCAAAGTTATATTTACATTTACAAATCTCCCAAATGAACAAAAGGAAAAAAATAATTATAGCCTATGAAATAATTCTCACATGCCGATCAAGCAAATAAGAAAATTATTTTTCTGTGTCACTATTAATCTCATTAATCATTAAGTAATCGAAGACATAGAATTTTAACAAAATTAAATTTTAACAGTGTGAGGTTCAGTTACTCAGACAGGACTTCTAAGCCTTTTACAGTTTTGATAACAACCATATGTAAGACTGGAGAAAGTAAAAGAAACTGAGAAAGTAAAAGAAACTGATCGACAGTCAGTTTCTTAGGGATTTTATAAAAGCGAGACATTTGAGGAATACTTTTTAAATAACACAAATAATTAATTTTAACTCTCATAACTTTTTTCTTTTTTTTTTCTTTTTTTTTCTCATAACTTTTTATCTTGAGAAAAAGACTTACAGAAAAATTGCAAAAAAGAGTACTTGTGATCACATATGTCACCCAGATTTCCTTAATGTTAACATTTTATATACCATAGTAAAATGATCAAAATTAATACATTAATAATCATTCAATATATTAATTATACTGTAGACTCTATTTGGATTTCCTCTGCCTTTTTCACTAATGTCCTTTTTCTGTTATAAGGTCTAAGCCACGGTCCCACACACATGGAGCTACGTTATCCTCCTGTCTCCTCCATTCTGTGCCAGTTCCAGAGTTTTTCCCTGACTTCACGGAGGGAGGACTGGTCATGTATTTTGTAGATCATTCCTTAATTTGAAGTTGTCTGGTATGTTTTTCATCATTAGATTTAGGTTATTAATTTTCGGCAGGAGTACCACACAAGCAACATAATCTAATTTCAACCATGATGCTGATATGTCTCTTACAGATGATGTTAACATTTATCACTTGGCTAAGATGTTGCCCATCAGGTTTCTCCATGGTCAAGTTACTGTTGTGCCCTTTTTAAATATTATATATCCTGGGGGAGATATTTTTAAGACTGTGCAAATATCCTGTTTCTCCTCAAACTTTTACCCACGGATGAATCTTGCCTCCAACAATTATTATTGTTTTATTGGTGAGTTTCTATTTCCTCACTGGAAATTGGGAATATTGGAATTATGTTTTAAGGGAGAGCTGTCCCTCTTCCCCCATTTATACATTTACACAATTATTTTTATTATTATGACCTCATGGTTATTTATTTTTTGGGGATATAATCCAATACTGCTGTTATTTATTTTGTTCCTCAAATTATTCCATCTTTGGCTATTGGGAGTTGTTTTAGGGAAGCTTCTGTATCTTTTTGACATAATATCATCCTTTTTTGAGCACTTCTTTTTTTCTCTAGCACCACAAGATGCTACAGGCTCATCTTGTATTTTTCACTCCCTAGCCTAGAATCAACCACTTCTACAAGGAGCCCACTTCTTTAATATGAAAATGGTTTTAGAAACCAAGATCTAGGTGCTAGGTGTACTTATCACTTTTTGTTTATCATTGCTTCTAGGTGCCTCTTTGGACAGAGCTAGAACATATATGATTATATTAACCCATTTAAGCTCCTCATTCAGAGATAAATAACAGTTTAGTCCCTTGTTACCCAGAGTGTCTGTGGTCTATGGATCAACAGCGTTGATATCACCTGAGAGTTTGTTAGAAACCCAGAATGCCCACCACACAACCTAATGCATCAGAATCTCCATTTAACAAGGTTGAAAAGCCCTGATTTAGACAAGAAGGTTTCTCTTATTCTCCTCAGTTAAAAATCATTTGAAGAGCTTGTCAAAACTTTTATCAAGCCCCTTCCCAGGAAATTCTTTTTCAATGGGTTTTGATATTCATGTGTTTAACTAATACTTAAGGTGATTTTTATTGTCAAGTAAATTTAGAAATCACTGATCTACAGGTTTATCCCTGGTAGATGCAAAAATGGGAGTGTCTTTAATACTTGAAATGGTGCTATCCTCAACATCAACCAGGTTATTTATTTCCCTACTGAGTCTTAAATTTACATTTGTAAAGCACTTCATATATTTCAAAGTGTTTTTGTATCAATTCGTTTGAAAAATTATCTTTCCCAAATAACCATCATCACTCTAAGCCTTCCTTCATATCACCTCCAAAGTTATATTCCTAAAAGAAAGATGAGACCATCTGACTTCTCTCTCCAGAAACTTCAAAAGTGTTTCATTAGGTCTGAAACCAATTGTCTGGTATATACGGCCTTCTGTGATTTCACTCCAATATTAACTTTCTAGCCATATCTCTCTATACGTATACACTCACCCTGTGATTTTATTCATTTTGTTCTCTCTGAATGGTATTCCTTCCCCATTTCACCCCATTTGTTCTTAGAGCATTCCATTAAGGTCCAATACCTGCCTCAAATGCTATTGCTTCCAAGATAGAATCCTGAATTCCTGTAGTTATCTGTAATAACTGCATCTAGGTATGTGCACTGCACTTAGCCATAATAGAGGTGTGTGTGATCAATTTTCTTTATTTTGCCTTATATTTATACATACGTATATGTTCTGACTCCACCCCGTACTAGATAAGGAGAACACTGAGGATAGAAATGAGGTCATAATGGGATCATGGTTCCTTCTCTAGGCATTAATAAAGGTTAAATTGTTTCACTCTTCTCTTTACTATAGTTGATAGTGATTGGTAAATATATATGTGTTATAAGTGAGCTGGGATAACTATGACATGTTGTCAAAAACAATCATATGCCAATTATCTTTAAATAGATGTGAGATTTTCTAGTCTGTCAGATGATGACTATTCTAGCACTGCTATGTCCCAAATAAATAAATATTAAATAAGTGAATAAATAAATAATAAAATTTAAAAGAAAGAAAAGGGGGGAAAAACAGTTTGTATAGTTTTCCTTATGATGGAACGAGGAGAACTCTGGAAGAAGAAATAAAACGTTCTATTTAAAGACATCATCCCAAACCTCAAGTTGCAATGAGAACAGTTGACACAACTATTTTAGAAGGAAAACTGTAGAGCATTTTTTTCAGTATATGATATCCGATGCCTTACAACATTTTTATATTACACTTTAGGATACTTATTAGATATCAGACGTCTCTATCTTTACTTACCTAGCTAACTAATTAACTAGCTGTCTTAGAGAGGTTTTGTATAAGAGAACACTCAGAAAACATTTATAAATAAGAGTAGATGAGACTCCTGCATCTAGATAAATGCAAACTAAAAGGATATGTGCTTTAGTAACCACTGGCATACTAGAGACATTGGTCTTAAAATATTCAACTCATGTTTTAAAATATTTTATTTCTCACTTGAATCATATAGCATTCATATTGACTAGTGTGATTTTGACTGGAAGACATATTACCTAGAGAAGAAAAAGTCATATTTATTCGTAAAGAATATCAATTGAAATATGTGATTTCAAGAAACAGTAATCACAAAAGATCCCAAGGAACTAGCTATTCTCTCTGAGTCAAAAATTCTGGTGTTTTTCTGATGTATGCCTAATTTTCTCATCTTAAACATTTTCAAAGAACATTTGCGAAAAACCGTAAAGAACTAGTTTATAGCCATTGCTTACACATATCATACATGTATGGATAAATTAATAAATTTAATGTGATATAAATATTTTAAATGTTTTGTTTTCTAGGACGGACAGTGTCCTATTGTCAGTGAGGCTATTGATCTACTTCAGTTTCTAGAACAGAAGTTTTATGCTGGTTATTTTACCACTTAAATAATTTGCTTCTAAAAATGTGAAAATACCTAAAAGTCAAACCAATAATTACTCCAAACAATACAAAAATAAATTTTATCTCTCCGTATTACTGTGAGCATGATAATTGTTGACCAAAAAAACAAAGGTTCCCACTTACAATATGCAGGCAAATCATATCAGTTGAACAAATAAAGCTAGGACGTATGGGACAGATCGCAGACTGAATCGTATTTGAGTGAATTATGGTATGAGAAAAAAAATCAAATATCAAAACAATGTCATCAGTTAATTTTTACTAAACAACAAAAAGTCAGTTAATAATGACAAAATTATAGGAAAAATGAAGATACGTCACCTTTGTTTAATGATTGGACTCTTTTGGTGACTAATGTCATTAAGTCTCTCTCTTGTGATATGAGGGAGCTAAGATGTAAATTCAGGAGATCTTTTTTAGTACATGAACCAGAGGTGGAAGGCACAGAGCTTTATCCCTCTGATGCCTTAACATCCCTATAAGATCAGTGGGATTTAATCAAATCTCGGTTATGCAGAGAGAACAAAATGATCCCAGGAGTAGAAGATATTCATTCACCAATGCCTAGTCTGCCTAAAATGTAAGTTCAGTTGGCATATTTCATTTGTGTGTGTGTCCATTTCTAAACAAAGCCTCACAGGGATTTTTTTTTTTTTTTTGCGGTACGCGGGCCTCTCACTGTTGTGGCCTCTCCTGTTGCGGAGCACAGGCTCCGGACGCGCAGGCCCAGCGGCCACGGCTCACGGGCCTAGCCGCTCCGTGGCATGTGGGATCCTCCCGGACCGGGGCTCGAATCCGTGTCCCCTGCATCGGCAGGCGGACTCTCAACCACTGCGCCACCAGGGAAGCCCGGGATATTTTTATAATACCATTTCATATGAAGAAAACTATTATTTCTTAACGTAATTCCTTTTTTTCTTTTCTCTTATGTGATAATTAATACATAGGCCAATAACAATCTATTCGATAAAAGTGCAACTTTAAATTACTGAGGTCATTTATAAATAAAAGCGTTAAATCTTAAAACAACATTAAAACAGAAAATGAAAAATCTTGACCCACATGAAATTTTTGCTTCTCTGAAAGTAAGATTTTAGTCTCAAGGTAAAATTTTAGTTTATAGAGAAATTTTTAGAGGGGATATAGAATAAAAGTGGAATATCAAATAGAATATTTTTTTAAAAGGATAGAAAGCATATCCTAAATTTCCCATTGATAATTTAGTAGGGCTAGGTATTCACAGAAAGTAGCCCTCTATTTTTACCTCTTTTTTTTTTTTTTTTTTTTTTTGGCGGTACGCGGGCCTCTCACTGTTGTGGCCTCTCCCGTTGCGGAGCACAGGCTCCGGACGCGCAGGCTCAGCGGCCATGGCTCACGGGCCCAGCCGTTCCGCGGCATGTGGGATCTTCCCAGACCAGGGCACGAACCCGTGTCCCCTGCATCGGCAGGCGGACTCTCAACCACTGTGCCACCAGGGAAGCCACTATTTTTACCTTTTTGATGAACAAAGTGAGAAGCTGAAGTAAAGTCAATTTATTGGAGTTACCAGTAAAAGAAACTTAAGGCATTATAACCTAAAACGTACAAGATTTAGAATGCATGCAACGCCATTTTAAAGCAGGGTAATTCCACATTAAAACAAAGGTCATATAATTTTCTAGTGCTGACCTCCAGCCACTTTATTTGGTCAGAAAACACGAGTCTTAGAATAACTTTTTCATTCTAAATGCAGGAGAAATTGGTAGACAGAATATATGGCTCCCTATTTAGTATGATTTGAGAAACCAAAAGCCACAAAACATCTGTTTTGAGCAGAAAACATGCCCTAAATTTTTGTGTCAGAAGTGATTCCTTCTGGATAAGAAGTAATCTATTAAAATAAAAATGTACCAGTCCCGTATCAACTTCCAGCAGGCTAGCTGAATTAATTACGTAAAAGGGGTCAGGGCGGTGAGGGCCAGGGCACAGCATCAGTGTGTTTTGACAGGGAAGTTACAAAAAGTGATGACCTCTGGCTTAGAAAGTGCACAATGAAATACAACGTCCCAATAATGAATTCTGAATATCCAGGGAGCAATAATACTCTAAAACAAACCTGGAGAAGATCATAGAAATGGACATGACAGGAATACACCAAAGGGTGTGAGAGCATTGGAAAAAAACTATGTTACATTTTGCACTTTAGTCTTGGGCCTGTCAAATGTAAAACATAAGGTGCTTTGATACAAGCCCCAGAAACCGAATTTTGCTCACTTCATTAAAAAAAAAAAAAAATTATTTTAAGGATATGCACCAGCTTACAGAAACAAAGGGAAAGCCAAACACCAAACAGGCCTCAAGAAGAGCAGACACATGGTAATATCAGGGAACTAAGAGAGCGGGATCAGTTACACAATTTGCAAGGCCCAGTGAAAAATAAAAAGTACAAGGCTCCTTGTTTAAAAATTGAGACTTTCCAGTTAGTAATAGCAGAACATTAAACCAAATGTAGGACCTTCTAAGAACCAGATCCTGTGTGACTGTAGAAGGTGCAAGCCTGTGCATTTGGCCCTGGGTTTCAGGAATGAATGGGTAATCTCTTCAAGGCTCCACCATTAGAATAAGTTGGATACTGTGGTTTTCTGTCCCTGTGCTGTGTTGCTCAAGATTCATATTTCTGGAAACCACCAGAGTTTGTTTGTAGGCCAAATTATGTGACCACACAAAAGAAGAGACAAGGGGACCTTGCTTAGCAGTCCCATCAAGATTGCATGCAATCATGGGGGAGAGGAGGGACTTTCTCAAAGGAAAATGAAGGCGTTTTTTAGCAAAGAAAGGGGAAGAATTTGTTTATTGTGCAAGAAAAAAAACAACATACGTTCACATAAAAAGAAAAAAAGAGTCCATTCTAACACTACTATGACCAACTTCTAAGAAGTTGCCTCTACGAATATTAATAGTTTATTTTATAACAGTCCTCCAGTAATGCCTCCTTCGGATCACAGGCACTCGACTTTAAATATCTCCAAATTGTTCACTGCAGTGATTCTAGGAAACTTTTTTAAAAAACAAAATTGTTTTCAGGTAAATTTCCCAATATAAATTATTATAGTATAATATCCTACTCTTCTATGAAACTATTGAAGAATAAGATAAAAAATGTTTTAGATGAAAAAGAGATAGAAAGATCATAGAAAGTACTCTGAAGTAATATTAGCTTATATTTTCCAATCAATACGTATTTATGACCTTTAGAGTCTGGCTTAGTGAGCCCATTGACTTTTTGCCAAGCAGCTGTCTCTGGAGGGAGCAAACGGATTAGGACACAGACTCTGGAGCCAAAATTGTTGAATTTAAAGCCCAGTTTTGCTATTTGCATCCTGTTCAGTCTCTGCATCTTAGATTCCTCCTCTGTAGATTAGTAATACCATAATTGACTATTAAAGTATCTTAAAAAGTGACAATTTAGAACACAATTAAGACTGCTCATTAAAGAAAACATTTTTTTTTTCAGGCATTGCAAAGTAGGTATAGGGGCTTCCCTGGCAGTCCAGTGTTTATGACTCTGCGCTCCCAAAGTAGGGGGCACGGGTTCCATCCCTGGTCTGGGAACTAAGATCCTGCATGCCCCACGGCGTGGCCAAAAAAAAAGAAGAAAAAAAAAAGTAGGTATAAAGCAACTTAATACAGTCATTTTGGGAAGACTTGTTTTAGGAATGGAACTTCATTTCTTTCTGAGGAATTTTTTTTCCTGTTATACTTCCTTAAATGGGTAGTTGTCTCTGGAGAGGAAAGAGCAAAATGGAGGTTTTCTTTTATCAGCTCTTCTTTGGTTGTGAAAAAAAAACAGGGCTGGGTATTTTCTTTTTCATCCTCGTCTCTGTTTCAAAGACAATTGAACATTGATACCAATCTGTGTTTCTGCTGCTTGTGTGAAAGAGAAACCATCCTATGCCACCAGCACCCACCGTTATCTGGTTTTAAATGTCGAGTACACTTCAGCATAGGAAGAAAGAAACTGAGATAACATTCAAAGAGGAATATATTGGAGACAGAGTCCAACAATCTAAGTGTGTCTTCCAGACAGGAGTTAGGAAAAGATTCATCAACAGAAACCTAAAACATTTTGCAGCTTCTGACTTATCTAACCTTCTGATTTATAGCCACATATCATGTTTATATTACTGTTTGTCTATGTTCGTGCTATACTGATGAATAATGGAAAGGTAATTCAGCTACTTTAAACTGAAGCATTTAAATCAGTTCAGCTATGACACTCTGTCTTTATGTCAGTCCTTTCAAGATCTAGCCTCAGATTCTCTTACTGGCCTCAAGGATTTTTTGTTTGTTCCTTGCAACAGATATTTATATCTTGACAGTTCTATGATGTATAATTATGTATAAATGGTGCTATATGCTTTTCATTTACACAAATAATCTGGCCTGCTATTTGTACCAAGTACAGTGGTTCTCCATTTCAGAGAGAAAAGAAGATTGACACCTTTTTCTTTCTTGTCCATTCATGGTTAAGTTTGCTATTGTTTACAAAAAAACTACATGTTTAGAATCAGCACCATTTGATGGTTCTACATGTTGATAGTGTGCTTTTACTATCATAATGTTTATTATTATAATGTTTAACATAGAAATTTGAATTAAATTCAGCACCTGTTTTGAGGCAGTTTTTTAATAAGCCATCTAAACATCTTCCAAGAAAACTATTTACTATAAGATTTCACAAATCTTATTTCTTAGGACATGAATAGGTATTACGGGTGCTCAATAGATAATTATTGAAAGAATGGACAAATGAATGAATGTGTAAGGAATACAGTTGTAAAGTTAGCTGGATTCTTTACTAGGATTATTCAGCTATTATTATGCTGAATATAAGTTTTTTAAAACATATTTGATCATTAATATTTTGCTAAAAATAAAAAGCAATTATACTTTTTAGCCCCCAAATCTATACCTGTGTTTTATGTCACATGCGGGCAATCTCTAATAGGACTGCGTTTGCAGGACAGCTGTGTTCTAGTTACTGTGCACTGCAGCTGCAAATTACACTGACCATCAAGAGGCTGGACTGTGACCTTGTATTCCACTAATCCAAACTGTATATAATATCATAATTGACTGTTCAGTATCTTAAAAGGTGATATAATTTAGGATATAATTACAACTGGTAATTGGAGAAAACAATACTTACTTATTGATATCCAGTTAATCTTCAGGTACTTTCTAATTTTTCTTAATCTTACTTTAGGCACAAAGTTGTAACTCTTCAGTACTCATGATTCCAAAAGCCACTTAATTTCTAGAATTAGGACTTTGGGACAGCTTATTGGCTAGAACCTAATTATGTACTTTTCATTTAGTAGGAATAACCTTCAAAATAAGTGGGATACTACACATTGTCTTCTATATTATTAAAAATGAGGTTTTCTCATTCAAACAATTGTACCTCCACTAGAACTTTATATTACATAAAATAGTTCTCCCCAAGAACAAGAATCTTCCTTCTTAGGAGGACCTAAATTTAAACCCAGAAGCTATGAAAATTTAGTTACACTTTCTTCTTGTGCAACTACAGTTGACCCTTGAACAACACGGGTCTGAACCGTGCTAGTCTGTTATACATGGATTTTTTTTTTCAGTAAATATATAGTTGGCCCTGCATATCCGCGGGTTTCATATATGCAGATTCAATCAACCCAGGACCCCAAATAATACATGATCCAGTGTTGATTGAATCCTGGGATATGGAGCTCATGGAGTTGGAGAGCCGACTGTGGAATTTGAGCGTACATGGATTTTGATATACGTCCTTTGTCCTGGAACCAATCTCCTGCAGATACTGAGGGACAATGGTACTTGATATCTATATTCATACTCCACATGAGTTTCTATCATTTTATCATTGTTATTTCTGTCATTGTTGTTGTTTTAATTCTACTTGTTTTAGTTCTACTTCTTTCTGTATCTACCCATAACGTACTGACTACCTTAAATAGTTTTGCCTAGGTAAAGCTTCAAAGATAAATCTGGAAAGTGATCCATGGGAAATTGCAATATGTAAACCCGTTATTTAGGATTCATAAGGTAGAATTCTTAGCACACGTGTTTCGTGTATGTGAAATTGCCATATATTAACTTATTCAACAGCGACTTGGACATATAAGGCTCAAGGAAGGAGAGTGTCACGTTATTCGGTGTTACTGGACCAAAAGGAAGAGACAGCTAGTGCAGCCTGAGGTAGCCGGAAGGGTTGGAGAGGATTTCCTGGGAGAGAGGGTGCACTAACCCAGGCTTAAAGGATAAGTATAAATGAGCCACATTATGTCAAAACTCACATATATCCTGGGGAAAATCATATCCAGTGAGTGTGATAAGATACGTCTAACCTATTCTGCTATTACACTACGTGTTTTGTTTGTCTTACTAAGGCAAGTGGCACAGTGGGCTGGAGATACACCCCTGGAATTCATGTATTTAAAAGTAAGCCCAGGTGCTTTTTGTGTATGTAGGAGTGAGTTTGACAAGATATTTAGAAATTCTTGATTTTGGGTAATACGGAAAATTTTACTTTTCTAGTTGAAATTGAATGTAGACCATCACAGTGCCTTTTGTTACCTCAAGAATGGAATCTGGGAAATTTGGTTGATAAGTGTGATGGAGGTTTTACTAATCTTTCTCAAACTGATAAAGTTTTGTGGTTCTAAAGATTTACTCAAAGTCAAAATCTCCAATTCTTTTAGCTTTGAAAAGCATTGGAGTTTTACAGTTTCCTTGCCGCTACGTATTATGCCAGTAATTTTAGGTATTGCCTTTATGTCAAGTTACAGCACAAGAATTGATTTTCTGTTTGGAAACACTACTTCCTATATTATACTTTCATGGCTAATACTTATTACACTTAGTTTGCCAGATCTTGAATATTTTAAAAAGGTGAAGGGCATAGAAAAATCTTTTAAAACTATGTAATTGACTGTAGGTTGTATTAACTTTTAGCATATCTTCAGTGGTATGTATTATATCAGAATTTTTATTGTAATAGACCCTAGCTGCAATATTTGTAAAAAATTGCATTTTGTAAAGGTTACTTAGATACCTAGAGGCAAATTGAAGACATTCTATAGTTTTGTTGTGTTTTTTAAGAATGTTCTGATGTAATACAAATTATTGTAAGCAAATATCAGTTACATATTTTTTTATAAATTTTCTTATAAATTATATCTAAAAACCCATTGTGTGCTCTCCTTAAATGGTCATAAGAGGAGACTTTTACATACAAATTCTTAAAATGATGACATTAACTTCTAAATATATTATGCGATAATGAAATAGGATGGGTTTTATAGTGATAGTTTGATTCTGAAAGATTAATCAAATTCCCTCCATGATATGGATGTGAAGCAAGACCTTGGTACTTTTGTGACTTACTCTCCTGATATTGAAGGGAAAAGGGCAGGCAATAAGTAGTATTGGGAAAAAATTATTTTCTAAAATATAATTTACATCTCTAAAAATGATGATTCTCATTTTACTGATTCTATTACCCTACAAATATGAAACCCTTATAGCTGAAAAAAATTCGTTTAAAAAAAAGAAAGAAGTTTCATAGTAAGGCAAGTCATATTAGAGCTTGAATTTGTGACTTTAAAAAAAAGATTATTTTTTCAAAGCAAATATAAAATAATAAATTGTGTATTTCTTTCACTAAAAAAATCTTAAATTAATTATAATATGTAAATTATATAAATTATAATATATAAAGTACACCAAATAGGTAACTATAAAATATGTATCTTAGATAACTATAGAAGATGCCAAGTGTCTAAAATATATTTATAGAATTCCGTCACCAATCAAGACATTAACTATAAAATAATATAGTAAAACTCTTTCCCATTTTTAGATGATTTTCATGTTTATAAATGCATTTGCAAGTAAATTTAATAACAGTTTACTACAGTGGAATTGAACTATTTTAAAAAGCTCTTTGGTATCATAGTGAGATAATTATTTCTCAGAGATCAGATTTTGTTTGACTTTAATTTGTTTTCCTTGTATAGTTCAAAATTTTCCAAATGAAATCACTTCCATGGAGTGGTGGATGAGAGGGTGGGAAAATTTTCCTGACCCCCAGAATAGAGAAGTGTAAAATAAGGAAAATGTTGAAGATAGGAGTCTGCAAACATATCAGAGAATTGATGTTGTTTACATGATGAATTACCTGGAAGACTAGAGAGAAAGAACTTAAGTTTTTAAAAAAATATTTGATTGATTATCTGTTAGACACAGGAAGACCAGCCAGTTTATGAGGTTTTCTAAATTGAGAATCACTTCTGTAATATCAGGGGACAATAAATTAAAATTTGATCTCTATCTATATAAAATATTTTTGATAATTCTGTGCCCTCAACTTTCTGACAGCTTGAGTGCTCTGGCAAAGAAAAATGATTACACTATTAATTCAATCATAGCATAATTAAAACTTACAATATCTACAATTAAATGAGTAATTGCAAAGTGAAAAATGTATACATGTGCACAGACAGATTTTGTTGTATATCTTTATATGTGTGAACATGGGAGTTTTTAAACAATAATTTGAGTCGTTCTTTGCTGAACTTTATTGTACTACGTTCATCTCTATATTTATCAATTCTAATTCTTTTTCTTACAGAAAGGATCTTTAAACTGGATCTTAAATGACATGTGAAAACAAAAGTAGAGAATGGCAGGGAGAAACATGGATGACATTAATGGCATGGAGAAAAGTTGCTAAACAAAGGCAATCAACTCAGTCATTTCTTTTTATGATTAAACAACTACTTTCAAAGTTTGTATGAGTAGATTTACATTCATAGAATATCTACATTCTTGAAAATTTTGGAGAAGGAAATTCTAACTGTTGTAGGGAATAGGAGTCCTTACTATTTAATCTTATTCCCTAAGATCGTAACCTAATATTTTACTACTGTAGCTTCAGTGAAAATAACATAGATAAATACAAGTATATTTAAAATTTTAACCCTATTAAAAGATGATGCAAAAAAAAAAAAGAAAGATGATGCAGTATGAAGAAAAGAGCACTGGACTAGAAGTCAGGAGACTGGAATTCTATACCTTCTAGCTGTGTGACACTTAGAAAATTAATTTAGGTTTGAGCTCCTTATATATTAAATAGGAATGTTACACTAGATCTATAATGCTTTCTGTAGCACTAAATTTGATTGTTCTTTTGATATGAGATGCAAAGGAGATTTCCTTGAAGAAGTGATGTATTTTAAGGCAAGATCTGGAAGGTGGGTAAGTGGCACTTTTTCATGCAGATAGAAGAACATATGTAAAGTTCCTGAGGCAGGTTGGAGCTTGGCACGTTTCAGGGCCTGAATGAAGAGCAGTGTGATTGGAACTTAAAAAACAAGGAGGTAGTTGTTAGCCGATGAAGTGTGGTGAGGCAGACAGTTGCTAGATTATGGAGAACCTTGTTGGTTGTGTTAAGGTATTTGTATTTTATCTTACCTTTCCCCATATCTTGCCTTTCTTATACCCATCACTTAAGCTACTAGTGAAATCCTCCTCATATGTAAATTCATATGTAAATGTAAAATATCAACACGTTCTTATAACCACTGTCCTCCTGTGGAAGGATGGATGCTGGTTTCATCCCTTCCAGAAATACAGCTAAATATCCAATTATAATACAATTTGAGATACAAGTATTTTCCTAAGATGACACTTTCAGTTAAACAATATATTTTGAAAGAAAACATAAGAAACATACATAGTTCATTCATCAACCAAGCCTTTTTGTAGTTAGTTCCCTAAACATTTTTTTATTAGGTTCTGGGATGCCAGTTCATGAATATAGATTTATACCTTCATGCCTGTCTTAGAATTATTCAAAGCTAAGATTTAATTTACCATAAATAATCTGGGCCTTTTTGAAATGAGGTTTAAATAACAATAAGTTTCCCAAAGTATGGTTTTTAAAAACACAATATTATTTTCTTCAAATCTACTTAATGGAGCTTTGGAAGGCAGTTATATGCATATGCTTATTTATTATGCTGTACAAATGGAGATTACTTTTACTTTTCATTCCTTGGAAATCTAGTTCAGAAATCATAGGCACATTTTAAAGTGTAAATCATTGCGATCCCTAATGACCACAGATATTTGCTCTCATGAAAGGTGTCAGTACACTAAATAAGGAGTCGCTCCTATGACAGGTAAGAGCATCAATCTTTTGCAACTGACATTTTCTTGTATTTTGTTAGTAATTTGGGCCATTATGTTGGGAAGTTTTCAAATGATTGAAGAATACATATGGGTGGGAAGAAAATATCTCAGTATCCAAATGATAGTTCTAGTTATAACCAAATGATTAAAAAATAAGGAAAATACTTTTATTTTCTCTTCCTGGTAAGGAAAAATTCTTTAATCACTGTATAGTTTATGTCAAGATATATATTTTCCCATTAAACTTATCTGTCATACTAAAAATAGAATTGCAGCAGAACTTTTGAACTAGCTTGGTAGAAAATTTCTTTCACACAAAGGATCCCAGTGACAAAAGTACAGAGCCAATTCACCATAGTAGTTTGAGTCAAATGTTTTAAATACCAGTTGAAACTCTCCAGTTTCTCAAGTTGAAACTTTCAAGAATATATTTAATGTAACATTTATGAATTTTGCTGTTAATTTTACACAAAAGCTTTATTATCTAAAACGTACAGACTAAGAAAGGCCCATAAGTCTCAATTTGACTCTCTAAATGTTACTAAATTTTCAATTATAAAGACTTGGTTGGTATTTATAATCAACAAGGCAAGTGAAAATATTACTGAGCAATTCTAGCAAAGATTCATGGAGATGATACAGAGAGGGTGAAGTGTATATGGATGTGCTCAGTGGAGATTACATTGTCTTTGTTTTTTGTTTGCAGTAGTTATGGTGATTAATGAACCACTGTATCGGGCTTCAGTATCTTACCCTTTGTGTGTGTGTGTGAAGTGAACGGACTGTTTTGATATAAAGCACATTTCTTCAGTTTTCTGGACAATAATAATTCAGAGTGTTGGCAGACAGAGAGCTATATATCCTGAAGTACATGAATTGCATCATCTCATGAGCCCTGCTAATGCAGGAACAGGAGAGCACCTGAACCTTGCTCTACCCTCCCGGCCTTATTATGGGTTGTCTGTGCCAGGGGAAACTATGACTTCATATTAGAGACTTTTCTCCTTTTCTTATCAATTACAGGGATGGATTTTTTTAGGTGTATTTGCCCAGAGACACATGGGTATTTTTGGCCCAATCATAGTCTATTGTTAAACACATTAGTATTCAAAATATTTAATAATTGTAATTCCCCAGGCACCAATCAATCAGAAATACAATGACCATAAATATAGACTAGGATACCTGTGCCGGCCTGTGCAGCTGAGTAGCAGACCTGATTAACAGCCCATTTTACTAACTGACTCAACCTAATGAAGAATCGTTTTGATTATTGTGGTGTTGCAGCCCACTCTTTTTCATGTAGAAATAAATGGATTTGTTTTCCATATGGGAAAGAATATTAGCTGTTATTTTTTGGTATCAATTATTAAGCAGTTAATGTTCATGGTGAACATTGAGGCCTCTTGAGGTCAGTGACAGAGTCCTATTAATCCTATTAATCTCTGCAACACCAGCCGCTGTCGCTCTGCTGGACACAATGTGGATGTTTTCCATAACTGTGACATAATGCCATCATTCTCTTTCTTGTTGGAATTAAGGATAGATACAAAGTTTTGAAGTGTAAAACAAATGGCTAATTTTATCTTCTAAGTACATTTCTGCATATGGTCCATTCGTAACTATCTGAAAGAGCAGCATCCTTAGTTGTGTAAATGCTAAACTGTAATCCTTAGAATCTCAGTAATTTCCTGAAATTAGTTGCAGAACTTCACACTGGTGTGGTTTGTGAAAGCTTTTTCAGTCTTTACTGATGTTTAGATACATAATTGGACAAATAGGTTCAAAGAAACAGCAATCTAATTAAAAGGAATTATAAAATTGTTAGTTTATTTTATTGTAAGAGTGCTGGGAAATTTGGAACCGTGGGTGGCAGCCCTGCATTACATAAAAATTCACCTTCCAGAAAAATGTCTGTGTACAAATGAGAGTTGTATGCATAGATTATTACAAAGAATTGTTTTGTTCATTCACTCATTACTGTATTCATTTGTTCAACTTCAATTATACAGTTATTTACTGAGTCAGCTTAATATGTGCCAGACACCAGGCAAGTTCACAACTTAAACCTGATAAATCTTTGAAAATTCTATTATAACTAAAATACTGTTACTTGTGCTGTGAAATTTAATTTTTATATTTTATTTTCTTATTGGTCTTCGACAATAAAATAAAAACCTTTAAGAATGATCGTATAGCTCACGACAAGTTGTGTATAATTAAAATGAATCAGTCATATCTAATAAAATATATTTATTTTTAAAATTTTTTATTTTATATTGGAGTATAGGTGATTAACAATGTCGTGATAGTTTCAGGTGTACAGCAAAGTGATTCAGTTATACATATACATGCATCTATTCTTTTTCAAATTCTTTTCCCATTTAGGTTGCAGCATAATATTGAGCAGAGTTCCCTGTGCTGTACAGTAGGTTATTGTTGGTTGTCTATTTTAAATATAGCAGTGTGTACATGTCAGTCCCAAACTCCCTAACTATCCCTTCCCCCGTGGTAACCACAGGTCTCTAAGTCTGTGAATCTGTTTCTGTTTTGTAAATAAGTTCAATTGTATCATTTCTTTTTAGATTTTGCATATAAGCGATATCATACAATATTTGTCTTTCTCTGTCTGACTTCACTCAGTATGACAATCTCTAGGTCCATCTATATTGCTGCAAATGGCATTATTTCATTCTTTCTAAATGGCTGGGTAATATTCCATTGTATATATGTACCACATCTTCTTTATCCATTCCTCTGTCGATGGACATTTAGGTTGCTTCCATGTCTTGGCTATGGTAAACAGTGCTGCAGTGAACACTGGGGTGCATGTTTTTTTATGGATATATGCCCAGGAGTGGGATTGCAGGATCATATGGTAGCTCTATTTTTAGTTTTTTAAAGGAACCTCCGTACTGTTCTCTATAGTGGCTGTATCAATTTATATTCCCACCAACAGTGCAAGAGGATTCCCTTCTCTCCACACCCTCTCCAGAATTTATTGTTTGTAGATTTTTTGATGATGGCCATTCTGACCGGTGTGAGGTGATATCTCATTGTAGTTTTGATTTGCATTTCTCTAATAAGTAGTGATGTTGAACATCTTTTCATGTGCCTCTTGGCCATCTGTATGTCTTCTTTGGAGAAACGTCTATTTAGGTCTTCTGCCCATTTTTTGACTGGGTTGTTTGTTTTGATGATATTAAGCCACATGAAAATATATTTTAAAAATGAAAATATAAATGATGCTTTGTGTAATTATAGGTATGTTTTATTTTTTTCAATTTTTGTTCATTTGCTTGCTTCTTTATGAGATGCAGAATCTTGTGACTAAGAGCTCGAGTGCACTGCCTGCGTTCAAATCTCTGCTCTGTTGCTTGTTTGCTGTATTGCCATCAGCATGTACCTTAACTTCTTTGAGATTCAAATCCCTCAACTGTGAAATGGGGATTTTAATACCTCAAAGAGTTGTATGAGTATTAAGTGGTTTAGCATATATGAAGTCCTTACAGGACTACCTGAGATACATTAATTATTATTGTATATATATGCATGTTAAATGGCTGGTAGGAAAAAAATAATCTTATCCTGCTTATGTACTTAGGTTGGTTCATCTCAGGTCAACTTCTAAATAGCTATTTTAATTTGAGAAAAATTACTTATCTGAGCCTATTTTCTCATATGTAAAATGAAGATACTCATTATAGCTACCTCTTGGTTTTGTTCAAGGTTTGGATAAATTAACACACATGAAGTGGTTAGCACAGTACTTGGCCCACAGTCAATCCTCAAAAAATGTTAGCTATGACTATTTATTTATTATTTCATTGTAAATGTAAAGTAGGGATAGTAATAATATGATCACTTCAAATAACAATTGTGATCTTGAATATACCCATGAAGACAAGTCAACAATTGTGTGATCCAAAAATATGTTTCTTTGCTAATTATCTGATACTTTATAAATTGTTATACTATTTGTGAATAATCAGATTTGGATAAAATTAACCAAGGACGTATTTTTTTTATTTGCGTCTTTGCCTGACCTTGGTGGCAGGCTCCAAGGCAACTCTGTTTTTTCTCAATTTAGGTTGCCAAGTGACCTTGTCATATACTTCAGTAAATAATATACATAAAAGCTATTGAAATTGAGCGTAAGTTTCATAAATATCCTGAGCTATGTTATAGTATTGCCATTATTGTACAGGCCCATTAGTTTTTTTTTTTTTTGCGGTACGCGGGCCTCTCACTGTTGTGGCTTCTCCCGTTGTGGAGTCCGGACGCACAGGCTCAGCGGCCATGGCTCACAGGCCCAGCTGCTCCGCGGCATGTGGGATCCTCCCGGACCGGGGCACGAACCTGTGTCCCCTGCATCGGCAGGCGGACTCTAAACCACTGTGCCACCAGGGAAGCCCCTTTATTTTTATTTATTTATTTATTTATTTTAGGCCCATTAGTTTTAATGAATGGAAACAAATTTAGAAAAACTCATTAAAAATGACTATTTTCATAGGCTGCTCTTTTCATACTATTTTTATATCTGCCTCATAGGCATATTTGGAAAATTGTTAATCTTAATATCTTTTCTTTATATATACCGTCAATATAAGCGTGTTATTTTCAAAATGCAGTATTTAAAAGTAATTGTTTATATCAAGTAATCAATAAAATATTTTCCACACATTACTATGCTAAAAATTTAATGATTATTTGATAAGCATGCTAATTACATATGAAGTTATGCATCTCGCAGTTATTTCACTATTTTCACATAAAATCCTATGCATACTAGTCTTTCTTAATCCACAAAATGGTTGAATCCACAATTGATTAATTTAGTAATTTAAAATAATAATTACCAAAATTTTTTATCCCAAGTTTTGGTTTCTTAATCTTTTCTTTCCAGTTAATTTTTAAGCATATTTTCAGAAAATCTCTATATGAAATTTCTCTTTCAGTGATTACTTTTGAATTTCAACATTTTTAAAAGAGTTAAATAAGTGTAAACCCATTGTTATCATGTATAAATTAAATTCCAGTTGGGGAAAAAAATCACATTCTAAAATAGTGATTGTCATTGAACCTTATTACCACTATATATAAAATTGACAAATAACTTCATAATTTTGACAGAAAGTTTCAGAATTTCCAAAGACTAATGTGAAGAAGTAATGAGAGTCACAAGGAAGTTTTTTCTAGCTCACTACTGACATTGATCAACAGCTTGGAAAATACTGCTCTGAATATACTACCTAGTAATTTTTGTTCATTTTTTTCTTGTTAGGAACCTTTCCCTGAAATTAACAAAAGAGATTGATCAGGAAGCCAGGTGTCCCCATATCAGGGGAATGCCCAGCAGTCCATCTGCAGATTGGCCCCTGCCAGGTGTGGAAGAAAATGGAGGCATCGATTCTCTGCCATTCAGACTGATGCTACAGGACTGCACAGCCGTCAAGACATTATTATTAAAGATGAAAAGAGTTCTACAAGAGGTAATGGTTTGCTCTAAGATTAATGTTTTCAGTGCTGGTAGATAGTGAAGTCTGTAGACCTGGTTAATCCCTGCTTCTATCAATAGTTAACTGCGTAACACTGGGCAGGGGTCAGGTATCCTCATGGAACTTAGCCTTTCTCATATGTCAAATAAAGGGTTTGTAGTTCTGTTTATAAGGTACTCTTCCCCAAAATTCTAAGATTCTGTGAAGGAATTAAAAAAGAATAAATTGATACCAAGTCTGGGAAAAGTCAGATAAAGAGAAATGGGCATCAGCTGTTATGTTTTTAAAAAGCTATTGAGAGACCTATTAACTGGACTTCATTTTAATGATATTGAGACTTTATATGATACCATAAAAGTAGTTTATTTCGTCATTTTTGTTCCAATAACAATTAATCTAGTAAAATTTCATCTGAATGTTTGATTGATTTTGCCCATTGACTCCAGGTGCCCTCTTTCAGTCTATGCTCAGTTAGATGATGAGCTAGTCAGGAAAATACGCAGTGGAGTCTTTCATCTTTATGTCCAAGAATCAGCCATTCTTTAGGATTCAAGTATGTTATGGTTTTATTTTTATAATTGCAACAGTTATTTTCTTTGGAGGATTTCTGTAAAAAGTGTAAACAATATTATTTCAAAGATGTAAAATGAGGGGACCAAAATTTTAAATGACTTTCCTCTAGTGGGTGTGAATTCGGAACAACAGCCTGAGATTTCTGACTCTCAATTCAGTGACATTTTATCATATCCTATTATCGTTTAACTGATTTCTCATTATTGATAAGGGATGTTCATAAATAGTGTGAGAACAGAAAAATACAACTATTTAATATGAGTAGTATTATGACTCACTTACAATGATGACCACTGATATTTCCTTTTCTAACACTGATAAAAACAATAATAACAACACTAGTGGCTACCACTAGAGGCCAGAAATGAATCAGGGAGAGAGAAGGGAATTTAAGAGAAGTGATTGTCATAGCCTATTAGGGGCATCCAGTCATGTATTCCTGTCAGCTATTAAAGTAATAACTGGAAGAGATCTCTGCATCCCAAACCAGTTTATCTCTCTGGGGTGGTCTTTGTGTCTATGCAGTGGTGTGTAGGAGTGGTGTGCTTATACTTGATCATTGTTAGAATTTCAGGAATTTTATGAGCTGACAGTTAAGCACAGGCATTAAAAAAATTAAATTATATACACTTATAATGAAACAAATCATATTTTTAAAAGGGTAATCAGTACTGAAATCTCTACATTTCCTACTAACTTTACTATATTTTACTATTAATTACACTTGTGAGCTTATTTACATCTATTGGATCTATATGTAGAAATACTATATAATAGCTAATGTGCATTCATTTATGTCACTTTGTTAGCTTGAAATCAGCCACACGGGAATATTATGCCACAGAAATTGGCAAACAATGCAAGGTAGGGCTTTTAAATTTTGGAGAGCTGTTGTTAAATATTTACCAGTACACCGCTATATGTATGACTATGTGGTTTCTATATTGACAACATAAGTGTTTCTGTCTGCACCAGTCCAGGCTTCCTGACCTTTTGCTTGACATGTAGTCTGAACCTCTCTGAACAACGCAAACTTAATAATAGCTGTTATATTAAAAGATATTAATCTCAAAGTCTGTAACAGTCAAGTATTCAGTTTTCTACCTCTCTCTTTGGTCTGGATTTTAATTTAAAAAAAATCAAAAAAGTAAAAGGAAGTAGGAAAAACTGACAGGAAGAGTCAAGGGGCGTTCTTATGTACTTAATTTTATAATTTAAAAATATGCAGTGATATTCACTGTAAAGTCAATATTCAGAATATATTGAGATTGTTTTTATATTTCTATCTGTTTTTCTTCATTAAAGAGTATTTGAAGAAACTGAAGAGAATTGACTTTTAAAGCTAATGTAAAATGAACAATAATTACATCTGTTTGTTAAGCCCATTCAGAGATCAGGGGGTCTTACTCTTTATGGTCAGCAAGAAAAGCAATATTATTATATGATTAGCATTAACATCTCTTCTAGAAAAATGATATTCATAATAGGTGCCTTTAAAGAAAATATTCTCTAAGCCATGAGTTTTTAAATGGCAATTCAGATTTCATTGCTGAATTTAATTCCAGCTATTCATTTTAGATTAATAATACCTTTTTTAACATAGACAAATAGAGTTTATTTCTATTAACTTATTTTTATGATGCTTAGTAGTCCACCTGTGTATACAGATAATTTTTTTTAATAGATCTTTATTGGAGTATAATTGCTTCACAATACTGTGTTAGTTTCTGTTGTACACCAAAGTGAATCAGCCATATGCATACACATGTCCCCACATCCCCTCCCTCTTGAGCCTCCCTCCCACCTTCCCTATCCCACACCTCTAGGTCATCACAAAGCACCGAGCTGATCTCCCTGTTCTATGCTGCTGCTTCCCACTCCAGATAATTTTTAACTGCAGAATATCCCAATTATTTTATTTTTAAGATGAAAAAAGTCATTAATGAGTTTAGTGTATCACACTGGAAACCACTCCTATTTGAGATTTTTCCTAATGCTACTCTGTTGCCATCTTAGATTTTAATTCTTAGATAGGTCAAGTGTGAATAATCTGAATGGAAGCTCACACTACCAATTTTATCCCCCTTCTTTGGAGATCATTTGCTATGACAACCCCAAATATCAATTCCTTTATTTAAAAAAAAAAAAAAAAAAAGACTGGCTTTGGGCCCTAAGAAATTCTGTTGTCACTTTATTTTTTCATATTAGTGATTTTTAATAAAAGTGACTACAGCAAGGCAGAACTATATAAATTTTTCTTCCTTTTTTGTTAACTTTTTCACATAACTCCATTACTTGTAAAAGAAGAAAATATTTAATACAATATCTACAGAAATAGTTTTTGTTTTGATGTTTCCTTTCAGTTTGCGCTGTTCTCTTTTTGTTATTCTCTTATTATAGAATTTGTTTGTACTGTTCGGTAACTGACCAAGAAGACTACTGGGAAGGGATTTTAGATGCAGTGCATAGTTTCTAGTAAGATAACAACTAATAAGAATGTTTATCCAAGATTGTTTGCAATGCCCCTCCACCCAACATGCTTGCCTTTTTTTTTTTTTTTTTTTTTTTGTGGCACGCGGGCCTCTCACTGCTGTGGCCTCTCCCGCTGCGGAGCACAGGCTCTGGACGCGCAGGCCCAGCGGCCATGGCCCACGGGCCCAGCCGCTCCGCGGCATGTGGGATCCTCCCGGACCAGGGCATGAACCCGCGTCCCCTGCATTGGCAGGCAGACTCCCAACCACTGCGCCACCAAGGAAGCCCATGCTTGCCTTTTTAATTTATGTTTAACAAATGTTCCTAGTAAATTTACTAAATCATATAAGACATTTTTTTAAAGTTAGATAAATGTTAAACAAATTTAAAAAATGTTGATATGATCAGGGGAATCTAACAATAAAATTACATTAGTGAAAATCAGAGAACTATTTGTTCGAGAATCAATATAATTTACAAGCTCAGGTAGTTGACATAAACATTTGGGTTTGCCATTGAATAAAGAGCTCTTACCCATTTTTCTTTTTTTCTCAACCATCTATCAGTTCAAACTAATTTTATTATCTCTAAAAAATAATAATGGGAAACTTTCAAGGATAATTTTAAACATAAACTTATTTCTTTTATTTTTAAATATAATACATAAATATATGACAAAATTTGGAGTGTTTTGAACTTCACCATAAATCATTGTATGGTGGGCATTCCTTAAAGATTTTTTTCTTTTAGCACATTTTGGTGAAATGATTCCAAAATCTATAACAACGTTCTTATAAACTAACATTTTCCTATCAGCAATTCTCAAAAGCAAATGAAAAGCCTGTAGAATAGGAACTCCGACAATGGATAATTACAGAAGGAAAAAGCAACAGTGGAGAGTCATGAAGTAAGGAAATTCACCAAAAACAAGCAATTACCCATGTAAATCTAGATAACAATATAATAGACTGCTCTTTACATTTATCTTTTGAAAATAATAAAATTCCAAGTTTCTGCTACCTACTTTGTTTATTTGCTTGTTTTTGCTTGCATAAAAATTAGTTTAAGATAAAAATTGGAAAAAGATACACCACAAAAACTGCAAATGCAAGAAAACTAGAGTGACTCTACCCATGTCAGGTAGATATAAAGATAAGATATATCACCAGAATCAAAGAGCTGCATTTCATAATGATAATACAACATTATAAAGCATTTATACTCCAATAAAGATGTGAAAAAAAATATACACACACACACACACACAAAAGAGTCAGTTCATCAGGAAGACATAACAGTCATACATGTGGATGACCTATGTATGTAACTTGTAAATATATGTTGCAAAATCTGACAGAACTAAATGAAGAGGTAGGTACTTCACAATCATAGTTGAAGATTTTAACTCTCTTCTCTCAATAACTGATAAAACAACTAAAAATCAGGAAAGCTTCAGAAAATTTGAAAACCATATTAGAGTAATTAGAGTATTAGAGTAATATCAAGAAGCAAGGGAAAACATTTCTTTAAGAAAGCCAACTTGAGGAATGATGCTGAGAAGTAAATATGATAAGAAAAGAAAAGATAAACAGTCAGTGGATTTGTCAATCTACTGATTAATTCCAAAAGCATATTTCCCAGGCTTTAGAAATTTCAATATGTAAAACAATCTATACAAAGTATTAATTTATAAAGCTAAAGCCTAAAATAGAAATAGTAACTCTTTCCAGCTTGTTCTCAGTTATTAAATTATTGGTTTATTTCTTTGTAAGTCATTGGTCTATGAATTTGAAGGATGTGAAAATGAATGCCCTGAACAAATTTTTAAAATATGTTTTAAGGTAAGACATGTCTTAGTTTTGGAAGGATATTATAAATTTTATTAGGTTAATTAATAATGATGACCAGATGTTCATCTTACATGAGTACCCTCCATACTGAGGTATTATTTTTTTCTTTAAAGAGTATTACTTATATTACCTAAAGTTGTTATTTATACTGCAGAGGCAATCTAATATAGTGATCACAATATACTAGTCTGTACTAGGACAGACTGCTCAAATTTGAGTATCAAATCTCAGTAGGTACATATGACTTTGAGCAAAGTGTTAATCTCTCCATGAGAATCTGGTCTCTCTCAGAAGCAGAATTACTATGTAAGTGCATGTTCAAAACTACTAGATAATATCAAAGTTTTTCCAAAGTGCTTGTACCAAATTACTCTCCCTCCGGGTATATTCATGTAATAGAATGCTTTATGTTCATGTATCATCATGTCCCACAAAGAGTGTTTTCAACACAAAAACCAAGTCACAGATAAATTCATACAGAATATAGAGTTTAAAAATATGCAAAGCTAAATAATTATTAAATATTATTAAAGAATATACATTTTGAAAAGTATGGGGATGTTAAACATGGTAGTCAAGGTAAGATTACATGTGTAGAGGTAGTGGTTGAGGAGGGGTGGACATGTGCAATTAAGGCAGATATTTATTTTATATTCATGGTATATTTTCTTATGTGTTTCTGTCAAAATCATTGCATATACATAATATTTTCTTATATATGTTTAACATTGCCTTAAAAAACTCAGTCTTCCCAAATTGTGTGTCCTCTGAGTGACTCCCTCTACAACAACTCCATCCCCTACAATGCTATTTTCCTCTGTATTTCTCTTCCCTTTGCCATCAGTGTATCATTTGGTATTTAAAAAATGATGTCAAACTAAAAACGGAGTGGGATCAGGGGGAGAAAGGGTATAACAATCAGGCAGAGAATTCTTTCCCGGTATGAGTACTTACATAATCTGCCAGTCATGTGTATTATTTTATTACTTATTAAAAACAAACTACAGCCCTGTATTAACAATAACCGCCACCCTCATTGTACCTGAATGATGTGGTTATTTGTGTTATAATCATATTCAATAATTAATCAAATAACCACTAATGTGGTTCTGCTATGCATGTTTAACTTTTAATTTTCTTCTTGCATCCAGCATTAATGTCTCAGTTGTAATACAACTCACATACTATTGTGTGATTTGATGGGCTAAATCTCACATCAAGAATTTCAGGCTGCAACATAGCAGATATACAGCAGATGGCACTCTGCAGGATCTCTAGGGGATGCTTAGTGGGTTCAGTGCTTCTGGTGGGGGAGGGAAGGAGAGAGCAGAGAGCCATTTAAGCAAATGATGCTGTGGAAAGCCTGCAATTGTGTTCCTCTGAAACACACTTTCACAGAAATTGTGTTTTATTCAGGTTTGAAAATCAGAAACAAAGGCATATTTAACTACAGTGAAAATGCCTATTTTTAATCACCGAGTATATAAAAGATGGTGTTACAAATTCAGACAGCATAATGCAGTTGCTTAGGAGTAATATAAACTGTAAAGTGTTCACATGTTTACAGATTAGCAAACGCGTTTTAACATCTAGTGACTCATTTAGATGCAGGACAGTTATTCCTTAACTATTTCATTTTAACCTTGATGAAAATGAAACCTTGAGAAAACTGGTATTGACTTTTAATATAAATTTACCAATAGGAATACAGATGTTTACTATTTCAAGTATTGTAGTTTAAATAGATTATTTTCTGTTATTGTTTTTTAAAGTGAAATAAGCTCTGTATAGTGGGCTAGCTATTAATAAAATCAAAATAATTCATATTTATGACAAATACATGTGACGACAAATAGATACATCTGTCTTGTTCTCTTGATTAGATGAGCTTCTGTAAGTAAGAGGAGATGAGGAGTTTAAAAAGAATAATGAATTATTATGAAAAATTTTATTCACTTACCTCAAAAATAGACAAATATTGTTTTGTTATCCATGGCCTTCATTAGGGGTCAGCAAAGTCTTTCTGTAAAGTCCTGGCCATATAGACTGTATTGCAACAACTCAATTAAGTAGTAGTAAGAAAGGAGATATATGATGTAAACAAGTGAGCATAGCTAGAGTCCCATAAAACTTTATTTACAAAAACAGGCAGTGGACCAGATTTGGTTCTTGTTCTGGGCCTGTCATCCCATACTACTTAAGAGAGAGGTATCGTGATACTACTTCAAGTATCATGAGGACGCACTGTGTAGTTAAGAGCATTAGTTTAAGGAGCCAGAATATACAGTCTGTATCCCATCTCTTTACTTACTAGCTCAGTGATCCTAGGCAAGTTAAACCCTACAGATAATAATATTAACATATCACTTAAGTTTGTTGAGAATATTAAATATGTTAATATGTTTTAAATGCATGGAACAGTGTTGGACACATATCAAACGCTCAACTTGTATTAGTTATTATTTTATTATCACAAAGCCTGAGGACCACTAGTGAAATAAAATGATCATGGATCTAACATTAGGCAAAACCTGAATTCAAATCTTACTTAGATCTACAATTCAGCAATTTTATTTTATTCTATTTTATTCAGTTTCTTTGATAAGCATTAGGTTTCCACATATAGAATAAGAGGATAAAAATTCTTATAAAGTTTATTGTGAAAATTAGATTTAAATTGTATCTGGCAGGTCTAAAGTTCTAAATAAATATTAGTTCTCTTCTCTTACCCCACTTTTAAAAAATGTATGCTAACATTACTTCTCAACTTGTTGCCCAGATTGAGATTTGATTCCAACTTCATAGCACTTCCATGATTCTTATTTCCTTTAGAACTGGCCCTTGATTTTGGTGTTCCTATTTCTTGCATGTTCCAGAGCTATAGTCTGGCCCTTAAGCCCCAGGTTTGTGGCAGAGATTATTTCACTGGTTCACAGAATTTCTAAATACTGCTAAACCTCTGATCAAACTGCATAGTGTAGCAAATTTTGGATAGATAATCAGTGAATAAATAATATATCCAGATATAGTACCTATCTTTAGATTTTAAAATCTTTACAAAATTTTGTTTTTAAGAAATATTCATAAGTGTTTGCTGAAATAAAGTCTGTTTTAAAATCATTTTCTTGCAAGGGAGTTTATTTTATAGAAGTGATTTTCTTAGCTTCCATTTGCAGCTAAGATATGATTTTTAATTTTTTAAAAAATTTTATTTATTTATTTATTATTTTTTGGCTGTGTTGGGTCTTCGCTTCTGTGAGAGGGCTTTCTCTAGTTGCAGCAAGCGGGGGCCACTCTTCATCGCGGTGCGCGGGCTTCTCACTATCATGGCCTCTCTTGTTGCGGAGCACTGGCTCCAGATGTGCAGGCTCAGTAGTTGTGGCTCACGGGCCTAGTTGCTCCGCGGCATGTGGGATCTTCCCAGACCAGGGCTCAAACCCGTGTCCCCTGCATTGGCAGGCAGATTCTCAACCACTGTGCCACAAGGGAAGCCCTAGGATATGATTTTAATTCATCTCTATCTTCCCCCAAACAATTCTGCTTTCACTTAAGGTGGCACTTTGTCTAGATTTAAACTTACGATTTAAAATATTATTTTAATAATGTAATCTAGGATGAAATTTAATATAATCCACAGTTACCTTAGTTACATTATGCTATTTATTTCTTATTTAGGGCTTTGCAAAAAGCTCGTAGTCAGCATATTGCTTTGTTTCATGTAACTCTTGGAACATCTACCATGGTTTGGACACATAGTTAAATTTAAAGTGTGGTCTAATTCAGTATCTGCTGAAAGTTCTGTGTCCCAATATGCCTCTATTGCTTATGAAACCTAATGCTATTCTGAATATTAAGGCCCATTTTCTGATATTACTATGCTTCCTCGTTTACTACACATTCTTGAAAAAAATTATTTTATTTAAGGACTTGGCAGATGCTATGTCAAATTTAACTGCCACTGGAGAGATAATTGCAACCTATAAATATTCTTGAATTGTTTCTTCCAGACATTTCTCTTTACTTAGTTGACATCCAAGACTATCTATCCTACTGGCAAATTGTTTAGTACCTACCAAAGCTGCATTTTTTTCTCTCAAGAAACCTTCAGAAAAGGAAACCATTTGTTTGGTAATGAATAGTGGGCAGAAAAGCACTTAATATTGTGGATACATGTAACTCTGTGGACCACAGACCAAGAAACTGCTGGCATTGATCTGGGGAGCAAAAATCCTGCAGATACCATCTGAGTATAATGTATTTGTATGTGTTGTGGTTAAGAGGCAGGGTTGGAAAGTGTCTTAAAAATATGTCCAAAAAGCTAATGCCCTAACTGTGTAGTTGTCGTCTATTTGCTTCTTCCCTGGCAAATTAGATTTGGCCCTATTGGAAGATCCTGAAAACCTTGCAAAAAATAACAGGATGCTCATAAAAGACACATGAGGGCATATGTCTGCCCTCATGGGGCACAGTCTTACTTCTGAGTAATTTCTTGGTATCCTATTATCCTATTATCATCTCTTACTGGCTTTCTTCACTAGAATCACTTGAATAGATTACCTTTTAACGACCCACCTCTCCCTGTCTTTTATATTAGCCTTCAGATGTTTCATATATTTTTACTACCTTCAGGGAATTCTTGGTTTGTTTGACCAAACAGAGCGGGAGTGACCTGGGCTCCACTTTAAATCTCATGAAGTATCTCCTCACACAGAACTTAACAATTTCCCAGTCCTTTCCTCCTCCCCACCTGCCACACACATCCTTTTCATTGTAAATCACAGCCCAAGAGAAAAGGTGTTTTTCCATCAGTGCTTCAGATATTCAGTCTCTCAGCTCATCATGCAGCCCCCATCAAATTGAAATCCTGGTCATGGGATAATAAACATTTAGCTTTAAAGAAGATGTGGCATATATATACAATGGAATATTACTCAGCCATAAAAAGAAACGAAATTTAGTTATTTGTAGTGAGGTGGATGGACCTAGAGTCTGTCATACAGAGTGAAGTAAGTCAGAGAAAGAAAAACAAGTACCGTATGCTAACACATATATATGGAATCTAAAAAAAAAAAAAAAAAAAAAAGGTCATGAAGAACCTAGGGACAAGACGGGAATAAAGATGCAGACCTACTAGAGAATGGACTTGAGGATATGGGGAGAGGGAAGGGTAAGCTGGGACAAAGTGAGAGAGTGGCATGGACATATATACACTACCAAACGTAAAATAGATAGCTAGTGGGAAGCAGCCGCATAGCACAGGGAGATCAGCTCGGTGCTTTGTGACCACCTAGAGGGGTGGGATAGGGAGGGTGAGAGGGAGACACAAGAGGGAGGAGATATGGGGATATATGTGTATATACGTATAGCTGATTCACTTTGTTATACAGCAGCAACTAACACACCACTGTAAACCAATTACACTCCAGTAAAGATGTTAAAAAAAAACAAAAGGAAATCCTCACTTATCTTATTGTAATGAGAATTCTTTTCCTTAACACCATCATTCCTGTAGCTGTTCTTGGTAGTTTAACAACTATTCTCCTGATTATAAACTTACGTGAGGCTTTTACACTATGTAGAACGTGAGTCAAGTTGACTGCCTGCCACAAGCTCCACAGAACATTTTTCTGTAAGATTACTGAGGGTGAGACATGGACAGGAGCCGGAACTCTACTCCTGTTTGTGTTTGAGGAGTAACTCTACTAATTCTGTAGTTTTTTTTTTCTCTGATAGTTACATGCGACTGTATTTATTATCTTTAACAGGATTTTGTAGACATCAGTGATATTGATCAGTTTAGCAAGTGTTACCATGTTGAACTTCTTAGAAATGCTCTTTATACTCTGCCCTGAATATTAAAACAAACCATCGGAACACAAACTATCATGGCTTTTTTTCCAAAAGTGTGCTGTGTATTTGTAAGGTAAATAATGTGAATGAAATGCAGTGAATACTCAGTAATGATAAATCATTATGAAAAATGGGATCCATTTGTGACAATTTTAAAAATAGTATTGATATTCCCAAATGTATACAAAATATTTCTTTAAAGTAGCACTGATTGTAGGATGGGGCGTAGGAAAAGAAAAAGGAAAATTCAGATATAGTTTATTTTACACTTCGTTAGGACAAGTTCAAATGGACCTTGTCATTTCTCCTAAGAGTTTAGGAAGTGAAGGAAGTTCAAGATAGTAAGAAATCTGGATGAATAAAGAAACTTATCAATCAGTGAGTAATAACCACTGTTATTTGGCTTGTGATAGGTGATACTTTATTTTATTTTTTTTTGTTTGTTTTTTTTTGGCCTCACCATGAAGCATGTGGGATCTTAGTTCCCAGACCAGGGATCGAACCCGCACCCCTTGCATTAGAAGTGCAGAGTCTTAACCACTGGACTGCCAGGGAAGCACAAATAGGTGATATTTTAGTAAAAAAGAAATAATCATGTCTGCGTTTAAAATTTAAATGGGAAAACACAATGGGAAAACACTTTCAAAATAAGGTATTTTTTATGATAATTTAATTGCGCCTCCATTTCTTAGGGGGATTTATTTTTTAATGACTCACTGCTTTTTTAAGTTCAATAGATTTTTTTAAGCAAATAGATTATTATGTGGCATTTTATTTTATAGGCCCTTTAATTCAATTTATACATAGACTCACAGTCTTCTGTTCAGTTTTTCCCACAAATATTCACTGAATAACAGTCTCTGAAGCTGCAAAAAGAAATAATGAAAGGAAGGATAGAAGGAAAGAGGGAAGACAGTACTTGCCCTCAAGAGAGAGGTATGCAAGGTTCTTGTGTTTACAAAATAAAATCAAGCTTAGACCCTGGAGTTTCTATGGGTGTCACGCACAGTTCAAGAGACAGTTCCCCAGAATTTATATATTGAAGCTGTAATCCTCAGTGTGACTCAGTTTGGAGATAGGGGCTTTAAAGTAGTCATTACAATTATATGAGGTCAAAAGATGGGGCCCTCGTCCAATATGACTGGTGTCCTTATAGTTTAAAAAAAAAAAAAAAAAAAGGTACCAGGAATGCACCCACACAGAGGGAATTTGGCCTTGGACAGGCACAGAGAGAAGACCATGTGAACAAACAAAGATGGTCACTCGTAAGCCATGTAGAGAGGCCTCAGGAGAAACCTGATTTCCCAACACCTTAATGTTGGACTTCTGGCCTCTAGAACTTTGAGAAAATTAATTTCTGTTATTTATACCACTCAGTCTGTGGTATTTTGTTATGGCAGCTCTGGAAAACTAATATACCAGCTAAGCTCCCAGATAGAACAAACGAAGCCCAAAGTAGATTTTTGCACAGGGAACCTGGGACTTTGTTGTACTATTCCAGAGGACCACCAAGAGAGTGACATAGTCTTACAGTATTAATCAAAAACAGAAACTAGCTGCTTGTTCTTACACAGTCATCTGTGCATGTGGCAGAAAGGCTCAACAGCTTTGTACTCATATTAAGAAAGGGGCAATGCTCCCTGAATGGTTTCACTCTTAAATGGCCAAGAGGTTAAGTTAATTTTATGCTAATTTCTTTGTGCAGAAGTGTGTCTGAAAGTAGCAGTCCTAACTAGAAACTAATTTGTTGTCAATATGCAGGATTTCCTAGAGGAAAGGTTATTGAGGGGGATGAAGATCAGTTTAGACTGATCCGGGTTTGAGGTAATGAGTGTGGAGTGGAACAGCATCAATAGGTATCTAGGAAAAGAGAGGAGACTGAAAGCTGTAGGTGAAGTGAAGAGATTAATGACTGATTTTTGTATAGGGATAGAGGAGAAAACATATGAAAGATTGTTTTGATATTATAAACCTGGGGAGTGGAAAGAATGGCACTGCTCAACTTGAAAGAGGAAATTCAAACTTCTAGTTCTGGAGACAAAATCATGAGCTTGATCTGATTTATGTTGGATTTGAAGTAGTGGTGTCTTATCCAAATCGCTCATTCACCTGACTCTGAATAAGTCATCAATACAGAAGAGGCTAGGATAAAAGGCCATGCCTAAAGTTACACATTTGTTAATTTATTTGCTTAGATGTGCTTAAATGTTGATGTGATTCATTACCCTTCTGTGATTTTTGAAGTGAGCAAGGTTAGGGAAAGTTAAGAGAGAAGAGAAGAAACAAGTGGGTCTGAAGAGAACAGAGGTAAGGTATGCAAAGAAGCAGAGTTATAAAATAATTAGCATATATATAGTGCTTACAGGGTACCAGGCATTATTGTTAAGCCATTTACAAATATTATCCCATTTTACCTTCCTAACAGCCCTATGATAACGGTGTTCTTATTATCATCTCTGTTTCATAGGTAAGGAAGTTGAGATTCACAGTGGTTAGGCATTTGAAGTCAGGATTTTAAATAGCCAAGGCACTGTGAGCTTCAGAGCACATACTCTTAACCACTTTGTTATGCAGCCTCTCCAAAATAATGTATAGATTTGGTGAAAATAGAGCATAAAAAGAGTGGGGGGAAGAGGGAGAATATTCTTAAGCAAAAAAGGCAAGATTGTCATTGTCGAATTTTCTGTAGAAGTAAAGAGAATAAAGTTTGTTGGATTAAATTAAAAATGAAGTCCTTGATTTAAAAAAAGGACATGTTAAGATAATGACAGGATAGGTGGGATTCCAGACTTCTAAATATTTTGGATGAAAATTAGGATGAGAAAGGAAGATTATGAATGGAAATAGTCATTCTTTAAAAAACAGTTTTTTTTAAATGAAGAAAGGGGAGATAATTGGTGAGTGGAAGAAAGCGCCACTCTCTGGTGCACTCTCTTCAGTTGCTCATATCTCTCTTAAATATAGCCGTTGCTCTGCATCTGCGGGCTCAGCATATAAGGATTCAACTAAAGACAACTGAAAATATTTGGGGAAATTTTCCTGAAAGTTCCAAAAAGCAAAACTTGAATCTCCCATGTGCTGGCAGTGATTTACATATATTTACATTGCATTAGGTATTATAAGTAATCTAGAGATTATTTAAAGTATACAGGATGATGTGCATAAGTTTTGTGCAAACACTACATCATTTTATATATGAGAATTGAGCATTCAAGGACTTTGGTACCTGCAGTGGATCCTTCACACTCAACATGTACGGAAATAGCGCTTCTTAGTATTAATGTTCCCTTTCCCCAAATATCTACATGTTGTTTTCACCACCATTTTCTTAAATGCCAAAGCTTAAAACTGGGCTCCCACTTCGACACAGCTTTCTTCTCAGCCAGTGTGTCACTAAATCTCTAAAATCATTCTTTTCTCCCTCATCATTTACTCTCTGTATTTGTTACTTTCTGTAATCAATTCTTTAGTCAAAAATTTCATTGCCTTAAGTGTACAAAATAGTACAGTAGTCTCATAACCAAGAAACAGCATTGAGAAGTGTCTAAGAGCAGAAGCTATTAAGTTGCACAGACTTTGGGTAGAATCTCATCTCTCACATTTGCATACTAGTGCCTTTGGGGAAGTTATTTAATGTCTCCAAATTTGTTTCCTCTTGTGTAGAATGAAGAATTAAATAATAATAAGTGAGAATACTAATACTTGTTGCATAGTAAAAAAACAAATGAACAAACGAGAGAGAGAGAATAACTATTATGTTTCTCCTTTGTCTTCCCTAATTCTTTCTTATGTTTCATCATGCTATTTTTCTTCAAAACATTCCAGCAACCCCTTATTTTATAAAGTCCAACGCCTCACCCTTTATTCAGAGATCTTCATAATTTGGTTATCTAGCTTTATCTCCCAGTTAACGTCTCTGCTCTGCTCTGGTCAATGTGCCTTTTTTATTCTTCTCTAGATATGCCATGTTGCTTTCTTACTGCAAACTTCTGCACATTTTATTCCCTAAGGCTTGGCATGCCCTTCTCCACCAACTTTGCCTGTGCAAATTCTTAACCTTAAATTTCACCTCTTTAATAAGCCTTCCTTGATGTTCTTATTGGCTCTTACATGCATTTAATCATCCACATCCTTTCACTATAAGTTAGTTATGAAGATCAGTGTAGGTGTTTCCAGCTAAAGACCACATGTTTGTCTCCTTTGTATTTCCCAGAGCACCTAGCACAACAGTGGGTAGGTGGGGCTGACTAAATATTCTTCAGTGTAAGAAGAGAGCATATGGATATTACCAAGAGAAAGAAGATAATTTTATTTTCTGAATAAATGTCTTAAATTTATTTTTTAAAATTTTAACTGAAGTAATGCCACAGGTGCGTATTGAGTACTTGTTGATTCTTATAAACTTGATTCTTGATTTCTGGATTTTACAAAGTAAAGGATGCCAGATTCGTTCTTTCTGAATTTGTCATTAATATTTGTATTGATACATAAATGGGTATAGATAAAATATTAAAATATTTAATTTGTATAATTATTTTAAATATTATTAAACCAGCAGCAAAACCAACACTCATATAAACAATTTGCTACTTGACCTAAATGTGTTGTCTTTAATGACGAGCCCACGTTAATTCAGCTTGGAAGACATAGTGTTTGCTTCTGGGGCAGAGGACAAATTCACTTTTTGGCAAAAGCAGAAGAGATACTGTCTTCCTCTAGGCCAAAGTTTGGGCAGCTTTGCTAGCAGCACCTTTAAAAGATTGTAATTTCCTAAGCTTGGGCTCCTTCAGTTGTGATGCAGTATATGTGCCATATCCACCTGGGATGCTCTGCATAGCCTCAGTGGGATTTGGGGGGACAGGGACTCAAGGGGAGTGATGAAAACATTAAACTCATGCTGCCTGATGTATCCTGAGTAGTAAAGTTCCTGTGTCTCTGACCCAGAAGTCTCAAGTTTTCTGCTAGTATCCATGAAACTGTGGCATGCTAATTTATAGTTATTGAGTACAATCTCAGAACTTTCATGGTCTTTTCAAAGTTCATGTGCAAAATATTCTTCCTTTAGAAATAATTTATAAGTGAATTTAAAAATCATAAATGTATAGGTAAAATTACTTCCTAAATAAAATAAATCTAATGCATTAAATTCAAAATATTTTGAAGTATAATTTTCATATTTCAGAATGACAGTGTGCAGTAAAATAATGCAAAAAAATAAATATAAAATAATGCAGCCACATGTTCCTACTAGAATCAAGACTTCCTAGTTTTGTGGTATCCTTTATAAGAATGTTTTCATGTGATTGTAGAACTAGTACTGAAGAGCACACCTATCAAACTCATTAATATTTTTTCACTGAAAATATGGGGTGTTACTTTTGAGGTAGAGAAATAGGAATACGTTTGCATGCATCACAAGTCTTTCAACTGCCATATATTTCTTACCAGGCAAACTACTTCTCTTTATAAAATAGATCTGTTTGGAAATAAAAGTTCATATTTCTAAAGCAATTAATCTTGCTTTGAATTTTCAATTATCAGAACTTGGCAGGTGTTTTGCAGCTTGTTTTTATTTTCAATGATAATAGATTATTCACTTTTAAAAGCAAGTTGCATGGTCATGAATAGAGAATAAAATTTTTATAAAAAGTGTTTTTATATGTTTGTATATATTTTTATATGTTTTGTATGTTTAGAAAAGCCTGGGCATATGAGGAAGGCTGCACATCAAGCTGTTATCACAGTTTACCTAAGGAACAGGGAGGTAGAAGAAAATAGTTGACTTTTCCTTTGCATATCTGTACATTGATGTTGTTTTCTCCTGCAATGTGAATTTATTGTTTTTTATCCTGGAAATGCAAACTAATAAAGTATTTTTAATAAAATAAACATAAGTATTAAAGAAACAAAAAATGAATAAAATTAAAATAGGCAGCCCTGTCAGGGTAAAGTATTTATATCAGTATTTTAGCACAACAGGATATCAATTTATAAACCTGAATAAAAATTTGAAATACTTAATTTTTTTACCTGTGTTTTAGGATTTCCTACTAAATTTAGTCACCATAGTACCTATTTTGTATTTCATATAACTTAGGGCATCGTGATGCTCTACTTTGCACAAATAAATTTTTCCTTATTTTAAAACATATAGAGTGGCAGGTTTTACAGTTATTTGAAAATATGTAATTCATCAAAAATATATTAGTCAATTTGAACCATGAAAGATTATGGGATCCCTTAACTTTTGTTTTTGTTATGGGATAAAATTAAAACCAGATTATATTAATTCATTGGGATATTTCATTTAACAGTATTTAATTATTCTCCAAGGGGTAATATTGAGTAGTTTATCTAATGGAATATAGTGGAATATGATGGAATAGCTAACATATGCTTTATAATTTTCCCTAAGCTCTATTATAAAAAGGGAATCCTTATTATTCATTTACTTGAAATATTTGAATTCTTATATTATTTTTATATTTTATATCTCATTTTGTATGTTATATTTTAACTTTATTTTTTGATTATATTAGAATGTTCTTATATACGAAAGATATTTTTTAATATTTAGGAATTAGGTATATGTTTTTAATGAACACGTTTGTATTTTTCCATTCTGACTATGCATTGCTTGTTTCTAGCTACCGGCATACCTCGTTTTATTGCACTTTGCTTTATTGCACTTCACAGATAGTGTGTTTTTTACAAATTGAAGATTTGTGGCAGTCCGGCATCAAGCAAGTCTATCTGCACCATTTTTCCAACAGCATTTGCTCACTGGCTTTCTCATTGTCACATCTTGGTAATTCTCACAGTATTTCAAACTTTTTCATTATTATTATATTTGTTATGGTGATCTGTGATCAATGATCTTTGATGTTACTACTACGACTCACTGAAGGCTCAGGTGATGGTTAGCATTTTTTTTTGCGTTATGCGGGCCTCTCACTGTTGTGGCCTCTCCCGTTGCGGAGCACAGGCTCCGGACGCGCAGGCTTAACAGCCATGGCTCATGGGCCCAGCCGCTCCGCGGCATGTGGGATCTTCCCAGACCCGGGCACGAACCCGTGTCCCCTGCATTGGCAGGCAGACTCTCAAACACTGCGCCACCAGGGAAGCCCTGCAATAAAGTATTTTTAATTTAAGCTATGTACATTGGTGTTTCTTAGACATAATATAGTTGCACACTCAATTAACTACAGTACAGTGTAAACGTAAATTTTATATGTACCCGTGCTGAGAAACCAAAAAATTGGTGTCACTCACTTTATTGCGTTATTTGTCTTATTGAGCTGGTCTGGAACCAGACCCACAATATCTCTGAGGTATGCCTGTATGCGTTGCTGCATTTCTAAAAATGCATTTATATGCAATTGCATAACATTATAAATTTTAAAAATCTGTGCACGTATCTTTTCTTTAATAGAAGACAAAGTTTTTTCCATCATTTATTCATTCATTCAAATGCCATTTATTTAGCCTTATTACATGTCTAATCCTGTCTCAGTTCTTCGAGATACATTAGTCACATCATTTGTAAGTGAAGGAGTCACATCCAACATAAACGTCTTTGGGAATCTATTGCCACACAAAACTAGGAAGTATAAGATTGAGTATGGTGCCCTTGCCAGAAAAAGAGATTTAGAAGGGATGCTGGACTGGCCAGATCATAAATTTTCACTGGATAGGTGGGAGTGGAGAGGAAGAAGATAAATAAAATTGAGATTGATTCTTATCTTCAGAAATTTCAATTAATTTTAGTAGATAGAGAAAGCAGCACAGTCGTTTATAAAAAAATCTTATCAAGTGATAAGTTTATATATTTAAATTTGGATTATTCTAACAACTGTTTATATTTTAAAAGGAGTTAGATTTCATATATTCTATTCTGTGCCTATAGATGACATTAATATCACTATAGAAAAAAAGTGTGTTTGAACTCTTACCTGGTGATATGTGACAGTGTAACTACATGAATTTTAGTTTTGTGTTTCTCATGTCAGATATAGCAGGTTCAATAAAAGTACAATGAGTCTCTGTTTATATTAGTTATGGATAGTTAATCATAATAAAGTTTTCTAATAGGGTCCTTATATCTGCTGCTCTTTAACTAAAGAATCCTGGTTTGATGAGGTGAAAGATGCATTTTATGAACAAAGTTCTATAGCACATTTTGTGGGGTGCTTTATGGCATGACATTAGCAGTCTAGTGTTTTCATGGCTTTGGATAGCTATTTGATGTTGAAAGAGAGCTTTGGAAAATTTTCATTCTCTTTTCTTTCACATTAAAATAAAAACATTCTATTCTTTAACCTTTGTTTTTCTTGTCCATCCTATAAGGACAAAACAGTTCTTTCTCTAATATTTGGAGTGCATTTGTGAAACTCTGAGGATGAGTATGATCAGATCTAGAAAATTTTAATCTGAACTGGTCTGGCTTAGACCTCTCTGAGAAAACCCACTGTGTTCTCAGATTGGTCCTAATAACGTAGGCTGTTTCTTTATAGTTTTCAATTTCACGGATCCTGGTTTGGGCAGTATTAAGAATATCTTTAAAACTTTGAGAGTTGCCTAAATATAGTTTGAATAAACATGTAGGTAGGCATTTATTCGGAATTTAAATGACAAATAGAAAGATAGGTCCAAACAGAGGCATTCTTAATTTTATATTATCTGACAACCTTAACCACCTTTTTAAACGCTATCCCTTAAATCCATGAAAATCAAGGGCATGAAAATCACTATACACATGACAAAATATTTTAAGAGATTATGTGAAGTTATTCTCAGCATTTTTCTTTTACTAACATCTTGCCTCCTCAAGTCTAGAAAAACCTGCCTTAATTTCTTCTATTTTCCATTACCGTCAAATTGTTTTGACCATCTTTTTACTTCATCTATTGCCGTCGATAGAGAAAAAGATATTCAGTTGTTTGACATGTTGATATTCAAAATCTTTATTTTTAAGGGTTTTGTAAATTGTTGTTATTCAACAAAATAGATTTTTAAAAATCTACTTAGAATGGTAAATGCCCCCAATAAAACATCTTTGTGTCTCCGATGACTTATTTCCTCTGCTTATCCTATAAATTTCTAAGGGAGGTGTGTTTAAACCTTCAACTATGAATTGTTTTATTTCTCATTTTTGTTTTATGTATTTTAATACAATGTGATTGGATGGATCAACTCTTTTATAATTATTATAATATATTAATTTTATCTCAAACTGTGTTGTGTTGTCTACTTAGTCTAATATTAATATTGTCTACTTAGTCTAATATTAATATTGCTGTACTAGTTTCTGTTGGTTACTATTTGCCTTGAGTGTATCTTCAATCTTTTATTTTTAATATTTCTCTATTCTTATGTTTTACATGTTGTTCTAATAGATATAATATAGTTGGCTTTTTCCCCTTAAATGACAGATTTTAAAATCCTTATCTTTTAACTGTAGACTGTATTTTGTTTGCCTTTATTGTAGCTACTGCACTATTTAAATTGAAATGTATGTTCTTAATATTTGTTTTTCTATTTGTCCCACTTGTTCTGTGTTCCCTTTTGTATCCCTTTGGGTTAATTATTTTTAAAATTATTCCATTTCCTCTTTTATTATTTTGTTAGTTATACAATATTTAAAATCTTTCTTCTTTGTAGTTATGCTAGAGATTACAACATATGTCTTTGACCTCAAAAAACATAATTTAAATAAATATGTAATTTTCTGTGTAATGTTAGGACCTTAAAACACTTATAGTTTAATTACTTGTATTTCTCAGTCAAATCTTTAGTTTATTTTAATTCTACAGATACATCAATAGTATATTATCATGCCTTCATTATTTGATAAGATTTACCCAAATATTTACTCTTTTCTTTGAACTTTATACATTCCTACGTCTCTGTGTTTCTATCTGAGATTATTGTTCTAATGCCTGAAGAACTTTCTTCTTACTGTTTGTTTTAGTATGAGTATACTGTTGATGAATTTCTTCTGTTTCTGTCTCTCATTCTTTTTTTCCCTAAAATATCCATTTCAATTTTATTTTAAGCATATTTTGATAGATATAGAATTCTATGATTATATTTATTTTTATTTTTAGCACTTTTATTTTCTGGCTTCCATTCTACTGGCATTTTTATTATTGCTTTTTGGAAGCTAATGTGTCTTTCTCTGGCTGGTTTTAACTTTTCTTTGGCTTTTGGTAGTTTGATGTACCTTTGTATAGAATTTTCTTTTTCTGTTTTTCCTTCTTGTGGTTCATATCTGTGGTTAGATTTGAAACCATCTGATCCAATATCTCTTCAAAATTGCTTCTGCCCATCTTCTCTCTTATTTACTTCTAAGATTCCAATTACTTATATGCTGATGTTTCACCATATACCATATGTTTTATCCTTATTGCCTGTTTTTCCATTGTTTATCTTCATGTTTCATTATGAATATTTTCATCTCACACATATTTCACTTCACTAATCCTCTCTTTAGCTGTATTGAATCCACTGTTAACACATCTAATACTAAATTTCAATGATTATCTTTCAGTCTATTTGATTTTGTATCATAATTTTTAATTCTCTGCTGAAATTTTCCATCTTGCCATGTAATTTCTTAAACATATTAGTTACAATCAGATTAAAGTCCATGTGTTTTAATTCTATATCTGGACCTCCTTTGGTTTTGTTTGTATATCTGGCTCTTTCCTTGTTATTTATTTGATTCTCTCTCCTGATAGACCTGTTAATGGTTAATTAAGTGGAGTAATTTGAGGCTGTAGATTTTATTAACTTCCTGCAGAAAGGGTTTACTTTTATAGGTAGTTAAAATCTAGGCATTTCATCTCAATACAATCATGGATTAGAGTGATTCCAAGAGGAATGTCAGTCATTGGGAATCTAGTGGGATTACCAATGGAAGGAAAGCCAGAAGTTTCTCAAAGGCCTCTTTTCCATGAAATATTTGAATTCCAATATTGCCCTCTTAACCCAGTGTCACTGCTGGTAGCTCTTCATAAGATCTCTCATTCTCAGCCACTGCTTTCTGCTCATCTTCTCAGGTTTTGCTTTCAAATTTGCAAATGACTTTTAAAGGGCAAACTCTATTTTTCCCTGTACTCTCCACTACCACCACACTCAATACTTCTGACATCAGATGTCTAGGCGTCTTCCCAGATGAAACAATTCTCCAATTCTCTACAGACATCAACTGAGTGTTCTACAATTCAATTCAATTCTGACACTATCTACCAGGAGTTAGCATCAGATTTCACAGGTTAAGGGCTCAGTTCCACAAGACTGCCCCCATTTCAGACACCAGTATCAAGTCCAGGTTGTCACCTATGCTTCTGACCAACCAGCTATAAATTGTAGGTTCCCAGAGCCCCCTCTTTTCATTTGATAATTTGCTAGAACAGCTCACAGAACTCAGGGAAACAGTTTGCTTACTGTATTACTGCTTTAATGTAAAAGAGTACAACTCAGGAACAGCCAGATGAAAGAAATACGTAGGGCAAGGTGTTAGGGGAGGAGCATGGAACTTACACGCCATTTCTCCAGGTATACACCAACCCAGAAGCTCTCCAAATGCCTTTGGCTAGGATTTTTTTTTTTTTTTTTTTTTGCGGTACACGAAAAACGCCTCTCACTGTTGTGGCCTCTACCGTGGCAGAGCACAGGCTCCGGACACGCAGGCTCAGAAGCCATGGCTCACGGGCCCAGCCACTCCGCGGCATGTGGGATCTTCCCGGACCGGGTCACTAACCCGTGTCCCCTGCATCAGCAGGCTGACTCTCAACCACTGCGCCACCAGGGAAGCCCCTGGCTAGGATTTTTATAGAGGATTGATTAAATTGTTGGGCATTGGTGATTAATTTGCAGCCCCTCTCCCTCCCTGGAGTTTGGGGAATGGGGCTGAAGCTTTCCATCTTCTAATCACATGGTTGGATCCACTGGCAACAAGCCCTCTTCCTGAGGTTACCCAGGAACCTCCACCCCCCAGTCGTCTCTTTAACATACAAAGACACTTATTAATTGGGGGATACGTAGGGTTTTAAGAGCTGTGTGCCAGAAAACCAGAGCTGAAACAAAATGTATATAAAAATGTCACAGACTCAAAGGATAAATGTGACACCAAATATCACATTTATTTCTCTGGCTTCTGTTTTTTCTGGAGTCTTGACTTTTCAGGTCTTTGACCAATCAGGGCCTTGTGAGGTCTTTAAACAGATTTGTTTGGGGGTCAGAGTTTTCTAGTTTTTCTTAGTCTAATTTCATTGGTCTAATCCAGGAGTTAGAGAACTATGGTCTGTGTGCCAAATATATCTTGCCACCTGTATTTATAAATAAAATTTTATTGGAACCAGCCAAAACTATTTGGTTACATTAAGTAATGTTTTATTTAAATTTATAGAATTTACGATAAAATAAATTAATGTTTGGTCTATCTAACCTCTTTCTAAAATAGATTTTAAATACATTTTAAGTTAGAGTCACAAAGTTTGAGCCCAAGTGGAAATGGTGGATGCACTGTACAAATGGACCTCCACCCAATCCCACCTCATATATGATGTAGACTTTTAACAGATTTTGCAATCTCAGAGATGCCTGCAATCTCTCATATGCAAAATAGTGTAGTAATAATTGTTTTAAGGTGAGTAAATAATATGAATGTGTATAAGACACTTGACAGTTGGTGCTCAAAAAAGGTACTGGATATTATTTTTGCTACTTTCTTGGAATAAATAAATATAGTGCTTCTCATGGTGATTAAAATAAAGGAAGCAATATTCATTTTATTTCTAAATTCTGACATACTGTATCTCTTAAAATCATTCATATTATTTAAACAGACCGATAAGCACTTTCATTACTGTGTAACTGCCTTCCCCTAACTCCAAACTATAACTTACCTAGAGAATCCCATATAATGAAGTTTGTTCATTCGTCTTTTTTCTTGTTCCTTTTAAATTATTATGTGGTTTTTAAAGCTGCTTTAGCACATAGACTAGGTAGCAGTCATAAAGGTGGTCAGTTATACCTTTTTTCTGTTAATTACAAGAATCCCACTTTAAACACAGTTTTGCAGAAGATCTTCATTTTTTTTTTTTCCCTTCTGTGTTTCAAGAGTGTGTAGCTGCTTTTCTGCAACTCCCAGGGGAGAATTAGCAAGTGTATTTGTGTGTAGTTACTAGTAGAAGGTAGTGGAAGAATAGAAGACAGCAATGGAAGTCTCAATGGAAGCTCAACCAGAAGAAAAGAAGGTTGAAGCACAATATGCAATGAAAAGGACTTAACTGTAGCAGGAGAAGATATGTGTTAGCCATAAAGGAGAACCTCTCAGTGCTGAGTGATAGTTATTGGACTCTGGCACAGGTTAGAGAGGTTATGGGATGACTCCAAAATTCCTAAAATGTCAGAATCTCTTACGTGGGATCATTTGTGATTGGTCTCACCAAAAATTATGAAAATGCAGAGATTTTATACACATGGTTTTTGTACTTTTAAAAAACGTACAGGATCTACTCTCTCAGAAACCAAGGATCCAAGACTGCCTCTTAAATCATATTTTCTTTCTTTAACAGTTATTATTATTTAGAAATATTCAGGCCCCAAAATTATGTTGTAGTATCTTAAAGGATAGAATATTTATTTCATAAATTGAGATTTCTAACTGGCAGTAGCTTATGATGCTTTTGTTCTCATGAGAGAGGAATTAGGATAATCATTTTGGTTAGATTTTCTGATTTTGGGCAAGAAGATAAAATAGATATCCTGTGCCTTTTCACCTGCAATACTTTGTTAGTACATTAGTATATTACCATCTGAAACCTAGAGGAAAGAAATAATAATAATTTGTCTTGGTGTGCAGTTGGCAATTTTCTATACATTTATTTCATTAATTTTCTAATGAAGGAGGTAACATTAACTTCACTTCATAGATGAGAAAACTGAGGTCGAATCAGGTTCACTACTTTAGTCGAGTACTCAGTGAATAAGTAGTGAAACCTGGATTAGAACACATGCCCACTCAGTTCCACAGCCAAAATATTTCCACTCTACCATGTGTTCTGGCTACACATAAAAACCACTGGCAGAACTTTCAAAATATCGATGATTGGAATGTTCAGAACCAGTGAGAATCACTAAAATATACTATTCTTCAAAATTTTTGAAATATTTATTTAAAAATATTTCAAACATGCATAAGTCAAATCTAAAACATAAGATTGTCAATTATGTTATTCTCTGTAACAACACTTTGTTGGTGGCGGATGTTTAGCTATTAGTTATATCTGTGTGACCAAGACAAAATAATAATGTGTTATTATTGTGACTTATATATCCAGTTGCCAAGGATGACTGTTTTCAATTCTAGACACAAAATTTTAAATATTTTTTCTAGTTGTTTGAAAGCAAAACTAATGCCTAAGAACATAAGTTACCTGTGTACTACTACCGTTTTAAAGATAGGAATTGATTTTCAATTCAGGGATAATTATTTTAAAAAAAGAAAAAAAAATACTTAGTTTACAAGGGATTCTATGCACATAACTACTGTGAGACATTCATTTTTGAGATTAGTTTTTAAGAATCAAAGGATTAACTTAAAAATAACAGTGTTACGAATACAATAAAAATATAAAATGAATACAGTGTTCTCTATGTACTTCATTATTTACTAATGAAATAACATCATAATTTCTCATTTCATTACAAATTTCTAGGTAGATGGACAGCAATTCAAAATGGGACTCAATGTAATGATATAATTTTGTGGTTAGTGTGTCTCCTTTAAACTTTCAATCATAAATTATATTTTAATTTGGGAATGTATTCACACAGCATAAATTCAGACTATATACATATGGGAAGTTTTTATTTTATTTTTTTGCTAAAAGCATTAAAGCAATTTTGCTAAGTTAATAGAATTTATTAGCACCATAGTTTTTATACCTTTATATACTACTGTGTGGTTTACATTAATAAGTATAATAACAATAAAATAACTCTGAATTTATACACTTGGGTGATGGATGTGTGTCTATTTACAAAGCTGCCTAAAAAACTGAAATATTAATTACATTTTTGGCATAAAGTAATATGCTTTTACTGAATTTTAGTGTCATGGCAAGGGGGATGTTGCCAAGAGTATTACATTAAAAATGAGTCTTGACAAATTCATGTCCATGTTCAGTGAATTTATTTTTCCATTTCTCTTGTCTTTTTATTAAATTATTACCCAATTCAGTTTTATTGAATGCCTACTAAGTTCAAGTACTATGTTAGGTGGTAGGATATAGTATGGTTACAATCAGTAGTATGGCTACTGCCAGGATAGTAGGGAAGAGAAACATTAAACAAATACTTATGTGTCATGTATGTGGTGTGCTTTCTAGGCTTTGGGATACATAACTGTAATCCAGGGGGCGCGAGGGGTTCTGAGGACAAACATGCTGAGACATGAGGGGTGAGAGCAGAGTATTTCTGACTGAGGAAAATACCATTCTAAAGGCTCTGAGGCAAGGTGTTTAGAAGGCAGTGGTATATCGGCTTCCTGCTGCCGCTGTAACAAATTACCACAAACTCAGCAGCTTAAAATAACGCAAATTTATTATCTCACAGTCTTGCAGCTCAGAAATCTGGGGCGGAGATTTTGTCTGGTTTCTCTGATCTAGGCCTCACAAGGCAAAAATCAAGGTGTCAACAGCCTGGGCTCTTATCTGTAGGTTCTGAGGCTAAGGAGGAAGGATGGAGGGAATTGGTTTCCGAGCTCGTTCAGGTTGGTGGCAGAATTCATTTCTTTATGGTTGTAGGGCTGAAGTTTCCATTCCCTCGTTGGCTGTCAGCTGAGAACTTCTCTCAGCAAGTTAATGCCTCCTGCCTTCCTTGCCATGTTGCTCCCTCCAGTAGAGCATGGAGCTTTTTACAGTCGCATCTGACTTCCCTTTCTGCAGTGTGTCCTCTGAGTCTCCTTTTCTACCTTCATCTGGGGGAAAGCTCTGCTCTTCAGAGCCCACGTGGTTACATTGGGCCTACGCAGGTAGTTCAGGATAATCTCTATATCTTAAAGTCAACTGATTACAGGCATACCTCATTTTATTGTGCTTTGCTTTATTGTACTTCACAATATTGTTTTTTTACAAATTGCATGTTTGTGGCAACCCTGCATCCAGCAAGTCTATCAGCATCATATTTCCGACAGCATTTGCACATTTCATGTCTCTGTGTCACATTTCGGTAATTCTCAAAATGTTTCAGACTTTTTCATTACTATTATATTTGTTATCGTGATCTGTGATCAGTGATCTTTGATGTTACTACTACAGCTCACTGAAGGCTCAGATCGTGGTTAGCATTTTTAGCAATAAAGCTTTTTTAAATTAAAGTATGTATGTTGTTTTTTTGGACATAATTCTATTGCACACTTACTAGACTATAGTATAGTGTAAACATAACTTTTATATGCGCTGAGAAACCAAAAAAAATTGTGTGACTTGGTTTTTTGCAATATTTGCTTTATTGAGGTGGTGTGGAACCACTCTCACAATATTTCTGAGGTATGGCTGTAATAATTTTAATTACATTGGCCAAGTCTCTTTTGCCAGGTGTTGTAACATATTCAGGCTTGACACCATGGGCATAGATCATGAGGCCAACATTCTGCCTACCACAGTACGGGAATTTCATCGCAGTTGAAGAGGTCAAGGAGCGTAGAGGCTAAGTCGTTGTTTGGATCATATATTTGGACAGAGAAGTCGGCCAAATAATGACAGGGTTATAGTGGAGAGAAAAACTGATGTCAAACGCAAACGCCTCCAGTAAATGAAGGGCAGTTACCTGGAGGTTGGCAGTTAACAGACACAGGGCTGGGTAGAGGGTGGCCTGAGCCTCACAGACAGGAAGGAGTATTGCAGACTCCAGAGAGGTGATCTTCGGGAAGCCTCATTGGAGTGCCCCATCAAGTGCTGAAGAAAGAGGTACCTCCAACTGAGAGAACTCAGGGGAATCCAAGTACATGAGAGAGGGCCAGGTTTCAGACAGGTCAGACATCAAACTGAAGGTTCTCACAAACAGTTTACGAGGTTGAGGAGTTTATTTACAATGCAATAGGCTTTCCAGGGCTAAAGCAGAAAACTGGGGACAGAGGGGAGCAATCAGGGGAATGGATCAAGGGAGAATACAAATTGCATCACGGCGATGGGAACACTGGTGAAAGATGACAGAAAGTAGGGTCGAAGGCAAAGTAAATGAGTTGACTACAGATTTGCCAAGAAAATTTAAAACATATATAATAATCCCTAGGAAGCGGTTAGTTTCTTTTAGTAGATATCCAGTGATCTGCAGAGGAAGTCCAGGAGCTGAGACCTGCATGGTCTTCAGTGGTGGGTGGTAGAGTTGATACCAAGCACTTTAGGGGCTCGGAGGTCCAGAGTGTGTGTGGTCCAAGTCAGCCATGTGTTTCCCTCATTATTTGTTATGTCTTCTGAGAGGCAGTACATCCTAATGGTTAGGAACACAAACTGTGGCACCGGGGTGTGTGAGGTCCAGTCTTGGCCTTGTAACCGTGAACAAATTACTTCATCTCTGTGCCTCAGGTTCTTCAGCTGCAAAGTGGAAATGATGACAGTAGTGACCATTTCATTGGGTAGTTGGGCAGATTAAATAAGTACATGGCTATGATAAGTATTTATAACTTTAGCTGTTATTATTTAGTGGTCACTTCTATAATTTTTACCTGCTTATATAAAATCTAAATATTATAGAACATGCAAGAAAAGTAAACCATTTTTCAGACTGAAAATCTATGCTAAACTTAATCATTTTGTATATGTCATATTGATTCAATTGTGCTGCCCAAGAAATACAGCATTAACCTCAGAGAGGTGTATATTATTGCTTGTGTGTTCTGGCGGAGCTGCATCAACACAGTTGATGGGAAAAGAGGTTACAGTTTAAGTGATTTTGGTAGATCTAAAGATGTCAATGTGAGTAAAGTAAACTTGCCTGATGGATTATTTTTTCTTTAATAAAAAGAGACGTGATCTTCTAGAAGTAATACTCTTGAGAAATATATTTGTCATTAAAAACAAAGGGAGTCAAATGATTTTCTAGGTGTAGTAGTCACAATAAATATTTACTTGTCACCTATAGGGAGGCAGAAGAAATATACTGTCACTTCCGTTATTGGAAAACTGTTCATCTTTTTTCTAGCTCTCGCATCCAAGCACCCTCCCATGGGGAATTACCCTTGTACAACTCAATTTACTGCAGAGTAAAAAGTTTTTAAGATAAGGAACCATCTCCTAAAATGCTAGCCTGTTGCCATGTAGGATTGCCATATAGTTCAAACTATACAATTGACAATTTGAAGCCTTCTAAATGCTCATTTGTATGCTGTGTGAGTTGAACATGTTGTAGAATTCATTCTAATTTATTATTTTACAAAGAGAATATTCTAAATGCATTAGAGTATTAGATGCTGAATCTGATAAAAGGAAAGAATGATTTCAGAAGGATATTAAAAAATATCATTTACAGAGGATGTGAGATGAAATGTGCTTTCAAATGTATCTTGATTAAAATAGTTAATTTCAGTAGATTGAAAAGCTTTCAAAGAATATTGATATCAGATATTAATCAATTGTTCGGTAATTGTGACTTTGGCGATTGTTTTCTAGATCAATTTTTTTTATTCATAGCTATAAAATTAATACTATCACTTCAGCATATTTTGTTTGGACTGCTGGTTATTTTTCTTAAAACTTATATGTACAATGCACTTAGTTAAGCATTTTATAAGATGTAAAATTTATTCAATTTAGTTCCCGCCTTAGGGTACTAATGCAACTAAGGAAGGGAATCATGTACACACATAACTATTGTGTAAGATACAGTATAAGGACCACAGGGAAATGCAAAGCAGAAGAGATTATAAGAAGGGAGAGATTACCAGAAGTTTAACAATCAAAACTTTATTTTGCAGATAGACAATGGAAATATTAAGTGGAAAAACCAGGTACAGAATATACAATATAATCACAATATAGTAAATTCTAATAAGGCATATTTTTATGAATACACATATACAAATAGAAAATATTGGAGGGAAATGTCTTAAAACATAGTGAGTTACGCTATTAGGCATTCCCTTCTAATACTTTGTTGACAATGTTGTTCTCAAGTTAAGCAGATGAGGGAAGTGAGAGAGGGCAGGGAAGTCACTAAGTAAGAATGTGATGTCCTCTGGAGTCTAGGTTCAGCCTGATCTCGTGGCAACTGGAGGAGGCTTTGTTCTTTTGTTCTATGACTTTTACCGTAGTTGGTCCCATCTTGAGGCAAAGGGACTGGGCTTTGCCAGTACCTGCATGTATTAGTTATTGACTTTGAAGAAGAGGACTGGTAATCTCCTAGGTGAAGCAGCTGCCTGTAGGCAAAGGGAAATTCTCCAAAGAAACCAGCTGTGAACCTTTAGCAGGCAACACTCATAGCAACTGGACCTAATAAGAGAGGTACAGACAGGCGCCAAAAGTGTTCTGTATACTTTATTGAGCTATCAAGAGAATAGCCATATTTAATTTCACACACACACATACACACACACACACACACACACTGATCAATCATTAAATAGTCATTGAATATTAACCACTCAAAATGAACAGTGAACTATTAGAGGCTAAACACACACACACACACACACACACACACACATATATAATCTCCTTCTTTATCCAAGAAGATGTAAATATCTCTGGGGGCAACAGTCAAGTGTATCAATATTTATGTGTAATGGCTTATATGCTAAAATAACATTCTACATTCAACTATTATAGGACAGAGAAGGCTCAACTATTGCTAGCTGCTGCATATATATTTTTAAAGTGCATGCAGCAAAAAAAATAGATATGATTTTTTAAATTAAATTTTTAAGCCTCACTCCTCTGAAAAATTAAACTGTGTGGAATATCTTACATCTATGGGATGCTGTATAAACTGTGTATACCTTCCCCTGTGATATGACATGTGTGGTAACATCTTATTTATCCAGTTGCCACTTATCTCCAAACTTTAACTAAAATATGCTATAGATCATTAGTGTTTGAAAACAACATCCCTAGAGTCACAATAAAGGGAACAAAATGTTGTGCTGGCTGAGGCAATACACCCTACTATTGGGAAGATACAATTAAAAACAAAATCTCTTCCAACCCCAGAAATCCTCAAAGGTAGCAGAGAAAGAATACTTTTATGATTGAATAAGCGTTAAACCAGAGTGTGATGGGCATCACGGGCAACCATTACGTGACTGCAAAGACAGAAAACTCACCCTTTTACATAGCCAAGCAGATACAACCCCTTACATACATGTTCTCAACATAAACAATAACTAGTCCTCAAGTAAAGAGAACTTGACAGCACCATTTGTCACACACAGTTCATCCCAAATTTACCTGGTAATTGGGGTGGCCATCTGTGTTAATTGATTAGCTTTATCGGGGGAGAAACAGCTTTCTCATATCTTTTGAGAATAGAGAGTTTTGCAGCTTGATGCAAGGTGCCCAAAATGTTGAGCAACCTCCCTCCCATAGGAACTGGGAAATAGGGGCTCTAGCTCCCTTGATGATGTCCCTGGGTCTAAAAGCTAACAAAAGGCCCATCTGGCTTTCCAAAGGTTGCATACATTTCAAAGAGAGGAAAAGTACTTCCAAGTTTTCTAAAGTAAATGCTCTAAGAAAATGGAGGGGAAGGAAATATCTTCTATTATTTTTGACAGGGAGAAGTAAACCTCTTATTTTAATTTTTATTTAATTTTATAGCACTCATGTTGGAACTCCTTAGGCCCCAGGGGAATCATTTACTCCTACTTTTGACATAGTTACAAAGTTTCAAATCCCACAGCAGCTTATCTTTTATCTAGGATGCAGGCTTCTTGTTAGAGGCAAACGTGCCGACTACAGCATGATGAAGGGACAGCAGTCAAATCTGACAGTGAATGAAGAGAGAATACTTATAAAAGGTGGGGAAGGATGAAAAGGAAGAAAGGAGGAAGGGCGGAGTAGGAAGAAGGAAGCAGTCAGGAGCCTTTTCTAGTAGGAAACACAGTCTTGCTACCATGGGAACCCCTGAGGGCATCGTTTTATTACCTCACAAAATTATAAATGACCTTTTAGAATATATCTTTATGATCACTAAATTGTTTAACACTTTCAATCCACAGTCAGTCTCCAGGCTGCTTTGAAGTCACATTCCTGATATCATGAAAGATGCCACTTGATCATGTCTCCTTCAGATTTCTCTCCTTTTCTCACAGCCTATAAGGAAGTATGCACATTTTCTGTAAGCAAGTGGTTGGTTTTTTTATAAGTATATTGGGGTTGTGTACAAATTATTGTGCATGTGGGTAAATCACCCCCAGGAAGCTTCAGGGAACCCTGACCCAGGATGAAAGCAAAGAGCAATTGCTTTAATGCAAGTATAAACAAAATGTTTTTTTGTTTTTTTACATCTTTATTGGAGTATAATTGCTTTAAAATGGTGTGTTAGTTTCTGCTTTATAACAAAGTGAATCAGTTATACATATACATATGTTCCCATATCTCTTCCCTCTTGAGTCTCCCTCCCTCCCACCCTCCCTATCCCGCCCCTCTAGGTGGTCACAAAGCACCGAGCTGACCTCCCTGTGCTATGTGGCTGCTTCCCACTAGCTATCTATTTTACGTTTGGTAGTGTATATATGTCCATGCCACTCTCTCACTTTGTCACAGCTTACCCTTCCCCCTCCCCATATCCTCAAGTCCATTCTTTAGTAGGTCTGTGTCTTTATACCCGACTTGCCCCTAGGTTTCTCATGACCATTTTTTTTTTTTTTAGATTCTATATATATGTGTTAGCATACAGTATTTGTCTTTCTCTTTCTCACTTACTTCACTCTGTATGACAGACTCCAGGTCCATCCACCTCATTACAAATAGCTCAATTTCGTTTCTTTTTATGGTTGAGTAATATTCCATTGTATATATGTGCCACATCTTCTTTATCCATTCATCCGATGATGGACACTTAGGTTGTTTCCATCTCCGGGCTATTGTAAATAGAGCTGCAATGAACATTTTGGTACATGACTCTTTTTGAATTATGGTTTTCTCAGGGTATATGCCCAGTAGTGGGATTGCTGGGTCATATGGTAGTTCTATTTGTAGTTTTTTAAGGACCCTCCATACTGTTCTCCACAGTGGCTGTAACAAATCACATTCCCACCAGCAGTGCAAGAGTGTTCCCTTTTCTCCACACCCTCTCTAGCATTTATTGTTTCTAGATTTTTTAATGATGGCCATTCTGACTGGTATGAGATGATATCTCATTGTAGTTTTGATTTGCATTTCTCTAATGATTAATGATGTTGAGCATTTTTTCATGTGTTTGTTGGCAGCCTGTATATCTTCTTTGGAGAAATGTCTATTTAGATCTTCTGCCCATTTTTGGATTGGGTTGTTTTTTCTTTGTTATTGAGCTTTAAGAGCTGCTTCTAAATTTTGGACATTAATCCTTTGTCAGTTGCTTCATTGCAAATATTTTCTCCCATTCTGAGGGTTGTCTTTTGGTCTTGTTTAGGGTTTCCTTTGCAGTGCAACAGCTTTGAAGTTTCATTAGGTCCCATTAGTTTATTTTTGTTTTTCTTTCCATTTCTCTAGGAGGTGGTTAAAAAGGATCTTGCTGAGAGTTATGTCACAGAGTTGTCTGCCTATGTTTTCCTCTAAGAGTTTGATAGTGTCTGGCCTTACATTTAGGTCTTTAATCCGTTTTGAGTTTATTTTTGTGTATGGAGTTAGGGAGTGTTCTAATTTCATTCTTTTACATGTACCTGTCCAGTTTTCCCAGCACCACTTATTGAAGAGGCTGTCCTTTCTCCACTGTACATTGCTGCCTCCTTTATCAAAGATAAGGTGACCATATGTGCGTGGGTTTATCTCTGGGCTTTCTATCCTGTTCCATTGATCTATATTTCTGTTTTTGTGCCAGTACCATACTGTCTTGATTACTGTAGCTTTGTAGTATAGTCTGAAGTCAGGGAGCCTGATTCCTCCAGCTCCATTTTTCGTTCTCAAGATTGCTTTGGCTATTCGGGGTCTTTTGTGTTTCCATACAAATTGTGAAATTTTTTGTTCTAGTTCTGTGAAAAATGCCATTGGTAGTTTGATAGGGATTGCATTGAATCTGTAGATTGCTTTGGGTAGTATAGTCATTTTCACAATGTTGATTCTTCCAATCCAAGAACATGGTATATCTCTCCATCTATTTATATCATCTTTGTGTGTGTGTGTGTGTGTGTGTGTGTGTGTGTGTGTGTGTGTGTTACGCAGGCTTCTCACTGTTGTGGCCTCTCCCCTTGCGGACCACAGGCTCCGGACACACAGGCCCAGTGGCCATGGCTCATGGGCCCAGCTGCTCCGTGGCACGTGGGATACTCCCAGACTGGGGCACGAACCCGTGTCCCCTGCATCGGCAGGCAGACTCTCAACCACTGTGCCACCAGGGAAGCCCCTATTTGTATCATCTTTAATTTCTTTCATCAGTGTCTTATAATTTTCTGCATACAGGTCTGTTGTCTCCTTAGGTAGGTTTATTCCTAGATATTTTATTCTTTTTGTTGCAAATGGTAAATGGGAGTGTTTTCTTGATTTCACTTTCAGATATTTCATCATTAGTGTATAGGAATGCCAGAGATTTCTGTGCATGAATTTTGTATCCTGCTACTTTACCAAATTCATTGATTAGCTCTAGTAGTTTTCTGGGAGCATCTTCAGGGTTCTCTATGTATATAGTATCATGTCATCTGCAAACAGTGACAGCTTTATGTCTTCTTTTCCGACTTGGATTCCTTTTATTTCCTTTTCTTCTCTGATTGCTGTGGCTAGAACTTCCAAAACTATGTTGAATAAGAGTGGTGAGGGTGGACAACCTTGTCTTTTCCTGATCTTAGTGGAAATGCTTTCAGTTTTTCACCATTGAGGACGATGTTGGCTGTGGGTTTGTCATATATGGCCTTTATTATGTTGAGGAAAGTTCCCTCTATGCTTACTTCCTGGAGGGTTTTTATCCTAAATGGGTGTTGAATTTTGTCGAAAGCTTTCTCTGCATCTATTGAGCTGACCATATGGTTTTTCTCCTTCAATTTGTTAATATGGTATATCACATTGATTGATTTGCCTATACTGAAGAATCCTTGCATTCCTGGAATAAACTCCACTTGATCATGGTGTATCATGCTTTTAATGTGCTGTTGGATTCTGTTTGCTAGTATTTTGTTGAGGATTTTTGCATCTATGTTCATCAGTGATATTGACCTGTAGTTTTCTTTCTTTGTGACATCCTTGTCTGGTTTTGGTATCAGGGTGATGATGGCCTCGTAGAATGGGTTTGTGAGTGCTCCTCCCTCTGCTATATTTTGGAAGAGTTTGAGAAGGATAGGTGTTAGCTCTTCTCTAAATGTTTGAAAGAATTCACCTATGAAGCCTTCTGGTCCTGGGCTTTTGTTTCTTGGAAGATTTTTAATCACAGTTTCAATTTCAGTGCTTGTGATTGGTCTGTTCATATTTTCTATTTCTTCCTGATTCAGTCTTGGCACGTTGTGCATTTCTAAGAATTTGTCCATTTCTTCCAGGTTGTCCATTTTATTGGCATAGAGTTGCTTGTAGTAACCTCTCATAATCTTTTGTATTTCTGCAGTGTTATTTGTTACTTCTCCTTTTTCATTTCTAATTCTATTGATTTGAGTTTTCTCCCTTTTTTTCTTGATGAGTCTGGCTAATGGTTTATCAATTTTGTTTATCTTCTCAAAGAACCAGCTTTTAGTTTTATTGAACTTTGCTATCGTTTTCTTCTTTTCTTTTTCATTTATTTCTGATCTGATTTTTATGATTTCTTTCCTTCTGCTAACTTTGGGGTTTTTTTGTTCTTCTTTCTCTAATTGCTTTAGGTGCATGGTTAGGTTGTTTATTAGAGATGTGTCCTGTTTCTTAAGGTAGGATTGTATTGCTATAAACTTCTCTCTTAGAACTACTTTTGCTGCATCCCATAGGTTTTGGGTCGTTGTGTCTCCGTTGTCATTTGTTTCTAGGTATTTTTTGATTTCCTCTTTGATTTCTTCAGTGATCACTTCGTTATTAAGTAGTGTATTGTTTAGCCTCCATGTGTTTGTGTTTTTTACAGATCTTTTCCTGTAATTGATATCTAGTCTCATAGTGTTGTGGTCGGAAAAGATACTTATACAATTTCAATTTTCTTAAATTCACCAAGGCTTGATTTGTGACCCAAGATATAATCTATCCTGGAGAATGTTCCATGAGCGCTAGAGAAAAATATGTATTCTGTTGGTTTTGGATGGAATGTCCTGTAAATATCAATTAAGTCCATCTTGTCTAATGTATCATTTAAAGCTTGTGTTTCCTTATTTATTTTCATTTTGGATGATCTGTCCATTGGTGAAAGTGGGGTGTTAAAGTCCCCTACTAAGAATGTGTTACTGTCGATTTCCCCTTTTATGGCTGTTAGTATTTGCCTTATGTATTGAGGTGCTCCTATGTTGGGTGCATAAATATTTACAATTGTTATATCTTCTTCTTGGATCAATCCCTTCATCATTATGTAGTGTCCTTCTTTGTCTCTTCTAATAGTCTTTATTTTAAAGTCTATTTTGTCTGATATGAGAATTGCTACTCCAGCTTTCTTTTGGTTTCCCTTTGCATGGAATATCTTTTTCCATCCCCTCACTTTCAGTTTGTATGTGTCTCTAGGTCTGAAGTGGGTCTCTTGTAGATAGCATATATATGGGTCTTGTTTTTGTATCCGTTCAGCCAGTCTGTGTCTTTTGGTGGGAGCATTTAATCCATTTACATTTAAGGTAATTATTGATATGTATGTTCCTATTCCCATTTTCTTAATTGTTTTGGGGTTGTTATTGTAGGTCTTTTCCTTCTCTTGTGTTTCTTGCCTAAAGAAGATCTTTTAGCATTTGTTGTAAAGCTGGTTTGGTGGTGCTGAACTCTCTCAGCTTTTGCTTGTCTGTAAAGGTTTTCATTTCTCCATCAAATCTGAATGAGATCCTTGCTGGGTAGAGTAATCTTGGTTGTAGGTTTTTCTCCTTCATCACTTTAAATATGTCCTGCCAGTCCCTTCTGGCTTGCAGAGTTTCTGCTGAAAGATCAGCTGTTAACCTTATGGGGATTCCCTTGTGTGTTATTTGTTGTTTTTCCCTTGCTGCTTTTAATATGTTTTCTTTGTATTTAATATTTGACAGTTTGATTAATATGTGTCTTGGCATGTTTCTCCTTGGATTTATCCTGTATGGGACTCTCTGTGCCTCCTGGACTTGATTAACTATTTCCTTGCTTATATTAGGGAAGTTTTCAGCTATAATCTCTTCAAATATTTTCTCAGTCCCTTTCTTTTTCTCTTCTTCTTCTGGAACCCCTATAATTCGAATGTTGGTGCCTTTAATGTTGTCCCAGAGGTCTCTGAGAGTGTCCTCAGTTCTTTTCATTCTTTTTTCTTTATTCTGCTCTGCAGTAGTTATTTCTGCTAGTTTATCTTCTGGGTCACTTATCCTTTCTTCTGCCTCAGTTATTCTGCTATTGATCCCTTCTAGAGTATTTTTAATTTCATTTATTTTGTTGTTCATCACTGCTTGTTTCATCTTTAGTTCTTCTAGGTCCTTGTTAAATATATCTTGCATTTTCTCTATTCTATTTCCAAGATTTTGGATCATCTTTACTATCATTATTCTGAATTCTTTTTCAGGTAGACTGCTTATTTCCTCTTCATTTTTTACGTCTGGTAGGTTTTTATCTTGCTCCTTCATCTGCTGTGTGTTTTTATGTCTTCTCATTTTGCTTATCTTACTGTGTTTGGGGTCTCCTTTTTGCAGGCTGCAGTTTCGTAGTTCCCGTTGTTTTTGGTGTCTGTCCCCAGTGGCTAAAGTTGGTTCAGTGGGTTGTGTAGGCTTTTGGTGGAGGGTACTAGTGCCTGTGTTCTGGTGGATGGGGCTGGATCTTGTCTTTCTGGTGGGCAGGTCCACGTCTGGTGGTGTGTTTTGGGGTGTCTGTGGACTTATTATGATTTTAGGCCGCCTCTCTGCTAATGGGTGGGGTTGTGTTCCTGTCTTGCTAGTTGTTTGGCATAGGGTGTCCAGCACTGTAGCTTGCTGGTCGTTGAGTGAAGCTGGGTGCTGGTGTTGAGATGGAGATCTCTGGGAGATTTTCGCCGTTTGATATTACGTGGAGCTGGGAGGTCTCTTGTGGACCAGTGTCCTGAAGTTGGCTCTCCGTCCTCAGAGGCACAGCACTGACTCCTGGCTGCAGCACCAAGAGCCTTTCAGCTCCACGGCTCAGAATAAAAGGGAGAAAAAGTAGAAAGAAAGAAAGAAAGAAAGGGGATAAAAGAAAATAAAGTAAGGTAAAATAAAATAAAGTTATTAAAATAAAAAAATAATTATTAAAAAAAATTTTTTAAGTAAAAAAACAAAACAAAACAGACGGATAGAACCCTAGGACAAATGGTGTAAGCAAAGCTATACAGACAAAATCTCACACAGAAGTATACACATACACACTCACAAAAAGAGGAAAAGAGGAAAAAATAATAAATCTTGGTCTCAAAGTCCACCTCCTCAATTTGGGATGATTCCTTGTCTATTCAGGTATTCCACAGATGCAGGGTACATCAGGTTGATTGTGGAGCTTTAATCCGCTGCTTCTGAGGCTGCTGGGAGAGATTTCCATTTCTCTTCTTTCTTTGCACAGCTCCCAGGGGCTCAGCTTTGAATTTGGCCCTGCCTCTGCATTTAGGTCACGGGAGGGCGTCTGTTCTTCGCTCAGACAGGACGGGGTTAAGGGAGCCGCTGATTCGGGGGCTCTGGCTCACTCAGGCCGGGTGGAGGGAGGGGTACGGAGTACGGGGTGAGCCTACAGCAGCAGAGGCCGGCGTCACATTGCACCAGCCTGAGGCGAGCCGTGTGTTCTCCCGGGTAAGTTGTCCCTGGATCCCGGGACCCTGGCCGTGGCGGGCTGCACAGGCTCCCCGGAAGGGAGGTGTGGAGAGTGACCTGTGCTCGCTCACAGGCTTCTTGGTGGCGGCAGCAGCAGCCTTAGCGTCTCATGCCCGTCTCTGGGTTCCATGCTTTTAGCCGCGGCTCGCGCCCGTCTCTGGAGCTCCTTTAAGCGGCGCTCTTAATCCCCTCTCCTCGCTCACCAGGAAACAAAAGAGGCAAGAAAAAGTCTCTTGCCTCTTCGGCAGGTCCAGCCTTTTCCCCGGACTCCCTCCCGCCTAGCCGTGGCGCAATAACCCCCTGCAGACTGTGTTCACGCCGCCAACCCCAGTCCTCTCCCTGCGCCCTGACAGAAGCCCGAGCCTCAGCTCCCAGCCCTGCCCGCCCTGGCGGGTGAGCAGACAAGCCTCTCGGGCTGGTGAGTGCTGGTCGGCACTGATCCTCTGTGCGGGAATCTCTCCACTTTGCACTCCGCACCCCTGTTGCTGTGCTCTCCTCCGTGGCTCCGAAGCTTCTCCCTCTGCCACCCGCAGTCTCCACCCACGAAGGGGCTTCTAGTGTGTGCAGACCTTTCCTCCGTCACGGCTCCCTCCCACTGGTGCAGATCCGGTCCCTATCCTTTTGTCTCTGTTTTTTCTTTATTCCTTTGCCCTACCCAGGTTCGTAGGGAGTTTCTTGCCTTTTGGGAGGTCTGAGGTCTTCTGCCAGCGTTCAGTAGGTGTTCTGTAGGAGTTGTTCCATGTGTAGATGTATTTCTGGTGTATCTGTGGGGAGAAAGGTGATCTCAGCGTCTTACGCTTCCGCCATCTTCCCCCTCTCCCCTCAACGAAATGTTTTTGTCTTACATTATTATGGCTATTTTTCAGTGAGCAGTTTAGTTAAGTGTAGCATATGCTTAACAAATATCGATTCACAGTCTCTGAAATCAGACTCCCTGGGTCCAAATCCAAGCTCTCCCATGTGTGTAACCTTAAGCAAATTATTTCAACCTCTCCTATCACAGTTTTCTCATTTTAAAATGTGAATATTCATAGTGTTTACCTCATAGGATTGCGATGAGGATTCAGTGAGTTTTCAGAGCGAGAGAGGGATTGTCAAAACAAATCAACAAATATAAACTAGTATATATAAACTATTATATACAAGTCTTACTTCAACCTGGAGACAACCTGTGCTTTTATTTAAGGAAGAAAAAAAAAGAGAGAGAGGTGATGATGCTTAGAAGAATTTCTAACCAAAATGCATGTTTTTTATCATATGTGGAGAGTGTGCTCTCTAAAGATGCGAGAAGAATTATGTATGTTATCATATATTCGGTAAGTGCTTATTGTATAGCTAATTGTAGCTGAGTTTATTTTTTGATTCACAAAACATTAGTTTGAAATCATATTGGTATTTATTTAGTTTAATTATGTTGGACTCAGTTTTATGATTTCAAGTGTTAGTATATATCTTATGGTCAGGCCAATTTTTTTTGGCCTTTGCTGACATATATTTTGATGTTAATGATGTATTTAAAGACTTTTGTGTTAATACTCATAATCGATTCATTGTAATATGTATGTTTATATTTATATCCTACTTGGTAGCACACGTTTATTTGTGGACTAAATTAAGAAGTGAGAGTTGCACAAACTTCACAGAACTCAGGAAAATAGTAAATTTTTAGAAGTGTTTTTGGTGTTGCACTCTTGGGAAATAAAGGAAAGGGAAGAAATGTCAAAATGTTTACAGTTTTCAAGTTTTGCCTTAAGAAAGCAAAAGTAATCCTCTACTTGTCCACTACTGCTGACGCTAGACTGAATGAAAATAAATTATTAATTTCTTACATTTTTAAATTTCACTGAACTACCAGTGCTAAAAACTGTTGAGCAAGTGTGAAGCAGGCTTTCCCCTATCTCTTTGATATCCCAACATAGGTGTCAGTTAGCCCGTAAGAATTACATCCTTACTCTGACTTGGCAAACTTGGGGTAGGTAAATCCTCTTGGAGATTACATGTATGTATATGCATATGTATAATCATTAATCTTCTTCCATATTATATACACACACACACACAAACACACACACACATGTAGAAATGCTTCCCAGAATGGGTTTAGAAACAAATCTACTTTACACTTTAAATTCTAATAATTCTATTTATATTGGTTTCACCATAACTTGTGCCTATGCTAAAAAGGACAGACATTAGACTTAAAAATGTATCATCAGCTTAATAAGATCCTTTCAGATCTTGAAAAAAATACTTTTTCTGTGTAGAATAACAGGTGCTTTTGACCAGATACAGTATATACATGAATTGGTGAATGACTTTTTCTTTCTCCTATTTTTTTTCTTCCTTCTATTTTTTTTTTCTTCTTAATATTATAGAGAATTATTTCTCCAGGGGATCCGTATTAGTCAGGATAGGCTAGGGGACGTGACAGTAACAGATTATCACAGAATTTCAGTGGTTTAAAGTAACAAAATTTACTTCTTGCTTTTGCCACATGTCAGTTTTGTAGCCAGAGCTTTGTTCCATAAAGTCATTCAGGGTCCCAGACTGTTGAAGGCACCATGTATCCTCCAGCTGCATCTTCTTGATCACCAGAGCAATGAAAGGAAATACACGGTGGAGTCATGCCTGTTGTGAGCTTTACCCCAGAAGAGGCACACTTTATTTCAGTTTATCTCCAGCCAGAACTAGCCCCAGGGCCCCATCCAACTAACAGAAATGGCTAGTGGCAGAAAAAGTGGTTATTGGTGAGCATAGTAATGTCTACTGACAGCTAAGTGCTCATTTTGCCTTGGATATATGTAACAGTTTATATAAATTCTCAGAACTTGGTGACTACATAGATGTTACTGTACACATCCTGTTTTATTCATTACTGAATAGCTTTAAATTTGGAATTAATTTTTATTATTAAAATTTGTGAATAATTTCTTTCTAATAATATGGCACTAAGTTATAATCTTTCTCAGGTTATTTTTGAACATCTAATTACAGCAAGTGACTGCATTGCCTAATGGCAATCATATTACTTTTAGTTAATCCATATTGTCCACACTTTTCTATACATCATAGTCTAGTTGATACATAGCAAAAACATGGTTTGGCTTTCAGTAATCTGAGTCATTTACAGTTGAAATTTTAAAAATCTGACCAGTTGCTAAATAATCTCATTGTGAAAACACTTTTGGGGGAAATTAACAATTTTTGCAATGGTAATGATTTTAAAATAGACAAACTCTAATTAAATTGCTTTGAAACCAATATTTTTTATTCACCAAATATATGAATTTAAATATGTTTTCTGCTGCAATGATTAATTATGCTTTTACATTTAAATTATTAAAAAGAAAATAACGTATCCATTTGAATCAAGAGAAAAGTGACATATTCCTAAAATAGGGAATTTGGGGGTTTGCTAAAATTAATAAAAATATAATTTCTCAGGTAATAAGTTAATGACAGATTATATGTTTGATAATAGTTTGAAATTGTCTTGCGAGATGTGTTTCTTTGACTGAAAGAACGAGTGGAACAAAATAATTTCTATCTTCTTTCAGTCTTTTCCGCTAACATATTTCTAAGCCTTCAGCATTTAATAGCAGTTATACAAAAGATGGTTTCCCAAATCCTCAAACCTGTCATGTTTTGTTTTGTTTGTACTCTAGAGAATGCTCTGAGTTTGATTGATTCAGTGATTATGTTTTGAATGCACAGCTTCATATTATCTTCTAAAATTTAAAACAGAGTCCTATAACTGTCAAAATTAGAAAAGTAGTGATCATAGTTACAATTTTATGTAACAAAGGACTGTGTCTATGTTGTTGTGTCTATGTGTCTTTATTTTGGGATGTAATCATTTTCTTCAAGAAACTGTGTTGTGTCTGGGAAAGAAGGTTTGAAACATGTTTCCTCAAACTCTGAGCTTTCATTTCCTTGTTTCCCAAATCAGATTATTATAACTCTCTCTTTTGAGGATCAAATGGTATAACTAGAATAGTGCCTGACATGCTATACCCACTTAAAAAAATAACACATTCTATTATTTTTTTTTCTTTTTTTTTTTTCACATTCTATTATTTTTGTCCTTACTGTTTAAGCTTGTGTTTGTTCAAGTTTATAAATTCTTCGAGCTAGAAGAAATTTCTAAAGTCCTGTGATTTCTTTACAGTTTATATTTTAGATTATATTTCTTCATTATTTTAGGCAGATGTGTGTTTCCTGGTTTAGAATTTTAGAGGCAAGGAAAAACAGAAAATAAAATGGGCTGGGCTAGAGTTATTCATTAATATTTTTACTTTTATAGGGAGTGATGGGTAGTTATGGTTGCTTTTAAAATTTGGAAACAATTCCATCCACTGATAATCTACTGTATAGTGTAGAATGTTTTGATCTGCAAATCACAGAAGATCGCAGCTCGAACAAAATCCACAAATGGTAGTCTGTGGTAGGATCAGCTCCAGGCACAGAACAATTAGTCTTGTCATCCAGTGCCCAGGTACTTTCCAGCATTCCATTGCGTCTCTGGTAACAGCATCAACTTCAGGCTAGTAACAAGATGGCAGCAGCATTTCCAGGCCACACGTCCAGACACAGCCACATCCTAATGGGAAGAAATCTGTGATTCTCTGTTTCATTCTTGAGATTGAAGAAACTTTCCCCCAGAGACTCCGGTAGATTTATCAGAATTATCCCTTTCTTACAAAGAATACTAGAAAGCAGAACATAATTATCACTCATTTAGGAATGTAATGGATTTTAGGGTGTCAATCAAAGATACCACTGTAGGCCACATTTTTAGCTACCCAGCATACAAACACACATTCTTCCCATGACCGTGCTTATCTGAAATATATTTATACCATCTCCAAAATGAGACAATATAAAGACTCAGAGAGTTCCTCAGGCAAATTCAAGTTCAGGGTCTCTGTGTTAAGTTTAGACCTTTCCATCAAGTTGGAATGTAACTATTTATAGTCCAGTGAAAGTTTTTCACTTACTGCCTGAGGCCAGGGACTTCGGGAATACAAAACACAGTGGTATTCCTGGAAAATAGTAATGAATAGTGGTTATTCTCAGTTTTGGTAGTTGATTAAATTCCGTGTTTTGCCAATATGACAGCTCCTTGTTGGGGGATGCGGGGGTGGTGACTGTGTTGGTGGCACATGTCCTTGTTCATATCTACCATGGACACTTGGGGGATGGGCACACGGAAGAATGCCTTACCCTGGGACTGCACAGTTTTAACAACTCCCTTCCTGTTGAGTGGGTTTGGTGAGCTGAAAATTGGTCTAATTATAGGAATGCACTCTTGGTGAGGCTTAGAGTCACTTTGGTAATGCAATTTCCTTAATAATGTTGGATTCTAACTCATTTTCATTCAGTTGCATAGCCTGGTAACCTAGCCAGAGAGCTGGCGCAGTAAGTTATTTTCCCTGGGAAATCCAGTCCCAGCCGTATACATTAGTCTCATCCATCCTCTCCCTCAAACCCCAGATCATCATTCTTTAATGGCCTCTGTCATGAGGAAAATTAGAAGAATAGCCCAATGTGGGAATGCACACATATAACTTGTCCTATCCATCTACATTTTAAAGATGAGGTTGTCCCCTAACTGCTGTACGATTCTGACTGCTCCACTGAGCTTATCCACATCAAAGTTTCCTTCTCCGTGGTGCATAAGACTGTATCTCACCTGACTAGACTGACTTAAATCAGGATCATAGACCTCTAACCACATGATCATGGCTCCTTCTGGAAGGTCCTCTCGAACTTTCACATGGTAATTAGGGGGAATAAACTGGGGTGGGTTGTCATTAACATCCTCTAATGATACCTTCAGAAGCACCGTGGAAAGCAGCTGGGGTTCTTCTCTGGCTTGATCCCTGGCTTCAGTCTTTACGTAATGCACCTGCTGTTCTTCACGATCCAAGAGGTTCACGATTTTAACCACTCCAGTCGTGCTGTCAATTGAAAATTTATCTGTGTCTGTAAGAATAGAGTACGTCACATGTCCCTTTGGCCCCAGATCTTTAACTGGAAGTGTTTGCTGGAAGTCTGGAACTATAGGATTTCCTTTTGCTCTGATCAGATCTGCTCAGTCTCCATTCTCACTGTCTCTGTGTGCATTACCTACAGCTTGGAGTAGAAAGTGTGGCTTTTCCAACCCCCCAAAGTTCCACATTATTAACTCTAAATCAATTAACATTATAGCCCAGACATGAACAGCCTCTTTAAGCAGAATTGTATTTTATTCCTTCTCTGCTTTCTAATACATCAACTTTAGCCCAAGCATAACTCTTTCTTGAAGGACTGAACTGAGAGAATTAGCGAGAATTTGCCAAAACATCAGTGTTCTGAAAATTTCCTTTCAGTTTGCAAAATGAGTAACCATTTAGCCAAACGCTTCCAAACCACACAAGAAGGGTCAGTAACCATGAAGCTTTGAAGAAAGGAGTGGATCGTCCTCTCCCTTGCTTTATCTCCTCTTTTCCAACAGGTCAACATTTTAGTGTCTGTTACTTGTGACAACTCACTTCTGGTGACAGATATGGTATCAGGATGCCTCTGGCAGCAAGGAACTGAAAGTATCAGTTAAAGAAAAGAAATTATGCACACAACTGGAGTGAGGTTCCTATGTGCCTTATAACAGGGTTTGACTCTACTGTAATTTTCTTGCCCATTGTGTCTCCGGGGCTAGTAGCAAAATAGCTTCAGCTCTTTCAGACAAGATACTGACAAGACTAGAAGAGAAAGCAATCATTTCTTCCCAGGTCTTAGACCTGAGTAGATTTTTCACAGAAGCGCTTCAAAATTCTCCTCCTAATGTCTAATGTAAAATTCTTGAGAACGTGTATTTCATAATCTACAGGTCGCCACCAATGAGAAGCGATTACTTCATGATGCAAGGAAATATCTTTCTGGGAATCTGGAAAGCAAGGGACAGAAATATTTTTTAGGGACTCCTGGGCTCTCACTCTGATCTAGTTCCCAGACCATCCCCAGCCTCACTCATCTTTGTTAAGATGGCCTTGTTGATGCTGAGTTTTGTTCAGAAACCAAAACAGCTTGAGCATCATAAACATTTCTTTACACATAAGAGCATAGATCGTTAGTGTACATTTTTCTGAGATGGTACTGTAACCCCAAATATAAAAGGGCAGAGGTATAGTAAACATTAGTCTGTGTTCTCAACTCTGTCCAGAGACTAATTGCAGACCATGTGTTAAGGATATGTGTCCTTTTTAGGGAACCAAAGACCAGAGACCATCACTCAGGACATACACATCTTCTCCCACTCTCAGTAGCCTTTCATAGCCTATATCTTCTGTATCCTTTGCTAAATAATTCTCATTCTTTTTTTTTAACATCTTTATTGGAGTGTAATTGCTTTCAATGGTGTGTTAGTTTCTGCTTTATAACAAAGTGAATCAGTTATACATATACATATGTCCCCATATCTCTTCCCTCTTGCGTCTCCCTCCCTCCCACCTTCCCCATCCCACCCCTCTAGGTGGTCACAAAGCACCGAGCTGATCTCCCTGTGCTATGCGGCTGCTTCCCACTAGCTATCTATTTTACATTTGGTAGAGTAAGTGTGTGTGTGTGCATGCATGCATGTGTGTATGATCTCTTACAAATCCACAAACCACGAAAAACACTGTACACTAAACGTCTGTGAAACAATTTAATAATATATACTATCTAACGTTACAAGTAGCCTTTAAAAAAGTTTTCTACCTAGAAAACTTAGATGATTGTCACAGTATTACACACTTGTCATACCATTAAAAAGAAGTACCCTAATAAACATATACTAAATTAAAAATTTTAAATAAGTTTTAGCCTCTCAGAAGAGGTTACTGCCTACTAAATTTTCCAGGTAAATAACCTTGTGAATCTCCGTGCTACTTAATGTTTAATGGTGGCATGTATATGTCTCTTGTGAGCCTGTTCAACATTTGAATTATCATACACTGAGACAAAGAAATCATATGACAAACCTATTTAACTGATGCATCTATGGAACTTTTAAACATATTGAATGAATTATCTGCTTTGGGCATTCAAATATTTATAAAATTACCATTTGATAGATCAGTTGTGCTTTCAGATTCTGAGGAACCTCAAGACAAATAAATATGCAGTGTTATTTGTTTACTCAAATATGTGTCTGAAAATATTTTCGTATTGCCATGCAAGAGAGCTACTAAAATTATGTGAGAAGATAGCTAGCTTACATGTATCTGGGCTAAGAAAAATAAAGAAAACCTGAGCAGTAGTGTTTGAGTTAAAACGATCTTAGTCACACCACGTGTACTCTGGTGAGTTCACACATTTGCCTAACCATTTAGAGATGGCAGCTCTTCTTAAAGTGTGCTTACTTTTCTTTTCAAGGTTGTGTGATATTTTGATCTTTGGAAATGCTGAAGATACAGGAGTTCAAACTTGAAGACATTTTCTCTCTCAATCTCTTAGTATTCAGATTAATGCAGGGAACACTGAATTCGATCTGGAGAAGGGGAGGCAAGATCCATGCCCTCTGGAGATGACTGAACAAATTACTTGGCAATCTGGATGGGCACGGGCATTCAGTAAGTCAGATTTTAAGTCCTGAAAGTAAACAGTGATAGGTCACACTGCTGGAAGCTCTCCATATGGAAAAAAACAACCTTTTACTTTACCCAACATATTTGGCTATGATGTATTATTTGGTAGTTAAAAAAGAGAAGATTAGTTTTTAAATCATTTATTAACATAGGTAAAATTGAACTATGATTCCTAACATTTAATTTAAATATTATCCACTACACACTACCTGTTTTATGCCAAGGACTGGCTTTGGTGCTGGGACCTCAAAAATAATTAATCATGCTACCCAGATTCAAGGAGTGCAATAGGTCGGACACTCCAATAAGTAGACCCTGAGCTTAAGGTTCAGGTATTAGTGATTAATATCAAGGAAGTGCTCCCAGGAGAAAGCAGTCAGGGAGTGGAGAAAACAGGAACCAGAGTCAAAAAATCCAGGAAATGGAGAAATTTCAGTTGACTTTCAAGACTCAGACTGATCCTGTGGGAAGCTCTGGATGTTAAATTACACCTCAGGGTTTGTCCTGCCTGCAGACAAAGGAATAGGGCTCTTATACTCCTGTTGGCCAGGACAGGAGGCAGTGGAGTTATGAGCATGTGGTAGTGCTGAAAGCTCCCAGGTACATCCAGCAGGTCCTATAGGAGACGAGACTCCAGTGCTCTGGGCAGCCCTCTGAAGGATGCAGACATGAACCTTTAAAAGCATAGCATGCTTGGCAGGCAGGCGCAGAGCTGGCCCAAGTGATGGAAAACAATATGTGTGGGACACTAGCAGTGATTACTACCAGAAGCTCATGTTCTCAGAGAGATTCTAAGCCTTAAAAATATTAGTGTGATAAATATAATAATATATTGACATTCAAAGCAAGTACATACTCGGGAAAAAGATGAACTCTCTGGGTGGTACAGATGGGGGTTAAGGAATGCTTGAGTAGAAAGGTGAAGAGAACAGCTAAATGCTCATCTGCTTGCCACTATAAGCTAAGTGTTAAAAGTGTGAGTCTGGTTTGATTGTCAGTGCTTCTTTATGGGAAAATTAATAATATTTCACTCACCCCTTAGAGGAAGATGTCTTTAATCAGTTTATTGTGTGTCCTCTTCTCAAATCCCAATTGTCCCACTGAATGAACTAATTATGTTCCTTTAAAACCTATTAAAAATTCCCTCTTAGAGAAACCTGTTGTCCTTTATGTCAAATGTCCCTAGAGTTCTGTAAGTTCAGTTTGTTTTTTCTGCTTCTGGGCTAATTTCCTCTTCTTTTTTCCAAATACCTTTTTTCTACCCTGTCAGTGAGACCATATTCTTTCCTCATGCATGAGCTGCACTCCCTTGAACATTTCATCCTCCTCCTGCATCCAGAAACCAACTCATTGCCTCCTTAACTTTCTTCTGACTCTCTCTAAGCTAAAAAAGAAAAGCAGTTTAATTCCTTGCAATCATCATCTAGGGTTGGAATTCCAACTTCCTGACAAAATGCTAACACATAGACAGTGATCTCAGAATACAAAGTTACATGCTTTCATCTGGAGCTTCCTGTTTTCTATTTCAAGGAATCTTGAGTCAAACTCTGAAGTCAGACATAAAATCCCAGTTCTGTTAGTTACTTGAGTAACTTTTAACAATATACTTAACCTCTCAAAGTCTCAATTACTGCATCTAGAAAATAGAAGTAATAATCTTCCATATCTCATATGATTGCCTTGAGTGTTAATTATATGCTCAGTGCAGTGCCTGAAATGCAGTAGATCCTTAGTAGATGATAGCAGCTTTTAATGATATACCATAGAAGCCTTACTTCTAGACTATCAGTTCTCTTAATAAATTTACTATTAAATCTTTATTGTATAATTTATATATGCCTACATTAAACTCCTAAGTTTTGCTCCAAGATATGACTCTCAGTCTTTTATAGGTACATATGCCTCCTCCACTGTAAATAATCTTGGTTATCTTATTTCTAAATCCATCACGGTTAGACCAGTATTTCACAGATCATGTTCCAAAGAACTCTTATATTAAGTGAGATGTTAACTGGTGTTCTGGGAGAATACAGCACAAAATAACTTCATAAAAGCATTTTTTTAAATTTAGTGATTAATTATCCTTTTACAATTTATTTTCAAATATATATGAAAAATACCAAACACATTTATAGAGCTCTTGTGATCACGAAAAATCTCATTTAAGAAAATATTTTTCATTTGTAATTTCCATCATGAAGTTGAAAGCTAAATTACATGGAACATTAAACAATTACGATTCATTTTTTCTTTGATTCATAGCTTTGCTAACCACCTGTCCAATAGCTTGTCTGATGTTATGTGCCTTAACGTATAATTTTATATGTCTTTGTTATGTTACTAAATGTTTTTTTAAAATATGATAATCGAATGCTGATCATCTGTAACCTCAAGTACATTTTGAGCACCTGCTGTAATCCTAGTGCACATTTTATTTCATGACTTCCTCATTGTGTTCTATTTATGCCTTACAGTATGAAAAATGTTACATGGTCAAATAAGTTTTGAAAACCCTCGATTAAAAGTAACAAATTAGGAGGGGGATTTGCTAGAGGCATAATGATGGCAGTAACGTGAAGGGACACTGACAGAATGGCAGTAATTCAAGCTGCAGTCCCAGGATAACAAAGCATAGGAGAGTAATCGATGCTTATAATGATATTTCTAATCATAAATTAGAATGAACTGCGGTTCAGTGTACTCAAATTAATAAGGCAGGGGGGCTTTCCTGGTGGCGCAGTGGTTGGGAGTCCGCCTGCCGATGCAGGGGATGCGGGGTTCGTGCCCCGGTCTGGGAAGATCCCACATGCCGCAGAGCGGCTGGGCCCGTGAGCCATGGCCGCTGGGCCTGCGCGTCCAGAGCCTGTGCTCCGCAGCGGGAGAGGCCACAGCGATGAGAGGCCCGCGTACCACACACACACAAAAATTAATAAGGCAGGGGTATATGTAATATATTTTACAGTAATGTCTATTTAACATACAATTTTTTAAAGAAATTGAAATGAGAACTTCAGTTATACTGAAAAATGTAAAATACCTCATTCCATAATGATGTTGGTTAAATAACTTGTTAATTTTGAAATATGAATTCTACTTTATGAATGACCATTACTCTAACTATTTCAGTTAGCTAGCATAATAAGGGTAGTGCAGTGCCTTGAACACATTACATTAGCTAAGCTAGGCTCTGCAATAGGTATGTCCAGTCTTTAGCACTGTTAATCATAATTACAAAATTATTTTAGTTTATTTTAGCCCTTTATCACCCAACAACATACAGCAGTATCATATACAACATTATCAAATTAAGCTTAAAATTAAATGATGTGTTTGATTTTGTTCATTTCTCATTCAAATGTAATAGATGACCTATTGACTCTCAAAGTTATTTCTACTTTTCTTATTTTAAATGCATATTCTGTATTCTTTCTAAATATGTCTCTTTATTTGTGGAAGGAAATTAAAGAAACTTAATACTATCCTAGAAATGTGGGCACAGTTTTATAATGTCAGACTCAGGGTTAAAGGTCAGTAGAGTGGGACTTCTAGGGATGAGGTTAATGATGAGGTTGTGTTCATTGAATATTATTCTACTTCACAGTGGCCTGAGTCCTCAAATTCTCTCTTAAAAGAGAGCTAACATTTGTTAGTGACTAAATGCCAGGTACTGATCTAAGCTTAGAGCTTTATGTGTATAAACATATTTAATCTTCACAAAAATCTCATGAGATAAAAACTATAAGAACAAATATTAAGATACTATCTCGATTTTAGAGATGTGAAAAATGTTTTACAGTTATGGTTTAAAATAATTTCTTACCCCAAATTCATATGTTCCCATTTACTGTTTCCCTGCTACAAATTAAAGTTGGATTTTCTAGATTATGAAGAAAGGGAAGTAATTGTAAACTCAATGTATATTTCGTTCAGGGAAGGAAATTTGCTAACGGGATGGGATCTGTCAAGAGAAAACTTCATTGATGTGATAAGAAGTTTGTGAATTAATGATAAAATCAGGGATGGGGGTGGATACACTTGATGACTTGGAAAGGTATCTTATTGATAGTTAACTGTTCAGTTGACTATCAGGTGTAAGGCTTGGTTCTTGTCATATTTTGCAACTAACTTTTGTGTAACCTCTGGAAAACTCTCCAGGTTTCAGTTTCTTATAAAATAAGGTATGAGTCTAAATTATTTCTAAGTTGTCTAATTTTTGTGATACTCCAAAGGTACGCTACCAGAGATATACCAAAGCCAATTCATTCCCTAAGTGTCTAATACATGTCTTGTACAATAGTAACTAATATGAGAGGGAAGGAAGGAAGGAAGGGAGGGAGGGAGGGAGGGAGGAAAAAAGGAAGAAAGGTGGGAGGGGAAGGGAGGGGAGGGAGGAAGGGAAATTCCTATCTTTCAGTTCATAATTTAGTTGTCAGAAAAAAGGCACACACATGTTAAAAATTCTGTAAACAATCCTTTTATGACAATGAAAGTGTCATAGCAATTTAGAAATTAATGTTTGCGCTAATAGTCTTAACCAGGACACATGAACTGAAGGAGAGTGATGACTATTGTGGTAGGTAAAGAACACTGGACTAGGAGTCAGAAAATTTCATACAAATCCCAATTTTTGCAAAATCGTTCTTATTGAGTGGAAATCATAATAATTATTGAGCATCTATCAGGAATTAGGTATTTCAATAACTACTTCGTATATGTTAATAATCCTCAGTTTTATTGAACCAAAGTTGGAGCCTTCAAAATTTAGTGATTAAAAGCACAACATTTCTTTTTCTGGTAGAAGAACTTCTGTTTGTGTGTTACGAGCTTTTTCATGAGTCCTTATATTCAGGAAGTTGCAGAAATTGAGTGAGCAGTCATTTCATTTGGCTGGGCAGCTAATTTACTAGTCTGCAGTATGATAGTAACTTTCCCTGCTTAATTGAGAGAAAAGGTTAATAGAGAGTAGGAAAGAAAATTTCAGTATAGTTCTTAAGTGTTCATCATACCAGCTTTTAGTGCCAGTGGAAGGTTTTGTGCCATAGACAAACCTAATGGTTCAAAATGTTCTGTTCTTTGGGGGCATGGAAAATGGCTTTATGTTTGTTTGGTTTGTTTTCTGAAGAAAATTTCCAGAGCTGGGATTAACTCAAAATCTTTTTTGAATCTTACAAAGAGTAAGGGCGCTTATTAAATGTGGCAACATCTGCCAGATACTCCCTTCAGTATAAAAGCTCCATTAAGCCAGTATATTGGGCACTTTCTCACTGCATGATATGTACGTGTGTGTATGTGTGTGTGTTTCTGTGTGAGTTTAATTTATGAAAACAATTTCAGCACTGCATTCTTTAAAAGCTACAATCCTAAATTTTATAGAGAAGAAAAGATGTTTGGAAATCATTTACTACACTACCAAATCTGAGTGCCAGTGAGCTACAATTTACCAATATACTGTGTTCTCTACGAAAGTTGCCTTCTTTTGTTTTCAGAGGGCATGTAAGGAGAAGGCCAGAACGGGCAAGAATGTTTTTTTGCCTTTTTTTTTTCTTTTTTGCTAATCCAGAATTTTTTGATCTCTGTATATTTTGCAACCAATAGGGAACTGAAAGATGTATAATTGAAAAATAAATTAAAATGTTAAATTTGAGGACACAGTGTTTTGAATAAAAGCCTCAGATAATGTGAACTTGATAAGTTCATCTATTATAAATAAAGATGTAGCATAAATGAGAAATTTCGTGTCTTGTGAGGCTGAAGAAGTTTTAAAATGCATCTAATACAATGAAGTATTATAAGGAATTAATTTATAAACCAAATCATTGATCTGTAGAAATTCGGTGATAACATCTCCCTTCTTTTGCACATTTTCAAAGATAATATATTGTGTGAGAGCCCTGGAACTCAAACCTGAAATGGATCTTAAAATGCTCATTATTATTTTACTCTTTGAGTAGATATTATTTATTGAAGTATCATAGAATGTTAGATCCAGAAAGGAGTAAGGGATGGAACTAAACATTTACATAAGAGGGAAGTGTAAAGGCAAAGCAGTTGTGATTGTCTAGGTTCATGTGAGATTTGTCTGTATTCACATGACATTAAGTAGCTCATTTAGGTGAATCTCAACAGTTTATGAACTTGCAGAGGAAAAATAATACTCTTCACATTAGTACATTTTGTTTTACTTACTAATATTATTAAACCAAATATTTATATCTTGATACACAGGTGGTGACATTTATAATTTTTCAAGAAATTTTCTTTATATTACTGTATAAAATTTTCATATTACTTTATTGAGTGCAAGCCCTGTTGGTGTTAAATCAGTGTAGTCAGATTAAAATTACTTAGAACAGTAATTGGACAAAAGATATAGGTAGGGACTTCCCTGGTGGTATAGTGGTTAAGAATCCGCCTGCCAGTGCAGGGGACATGGGGTCGAGGCCTGGTCCGGGAAGATCCCACATACCACGGAGCAACTAAGCCCATGCACCACAACTGCTGAGCCTGCACTCTAGAGTCTGCGAGCCACAACTACTGAGCCCGTGTGCTACAACTACTGAATCCCACGCGCCTAGAGCCCATGCTCCGCAACAAGAGAAGCCACCGCAATGAGAAGCCTGTGCACCGCAAGGAAGACTAGTCCCCGCTTACCACAACTAGGAAAAGCCCGCACCCAGCAACGAAAACCCAACGCAGCCAGAAAATAAAGAAAGAAATTTATTTAAAAAAAAAAAGAAAAAGAGTGAAAGAAAGCAGAACATTAAAAAAAGCAAAACAAAACTCATTGATTCCTTTCCCCAAATATAAAACTTACATCCAACTATCAATTTTAATTTATAGGCAGTGACCATTAGAGTTGGATTAGCATTATGCTGATTTTTTAAATTTTGTTTTCATTGAAAATAAAGTATGCGTCTAATCAGGGTGAATAATGTCCACAGAAATGTGCACCTGTGCTTTGTGGCTGAATTTATTTACATTTACATTAACTGATTAGCTCCTGCCAACCAGTTCCACATTCAACAATTCATAAAAATGTCTCATTGTTTTTGTTGTATATTTATCCCATTGGATAAGATGGACATTCTAATATGCTGGGTATTTAACTATAGTTAAAGTTAATTGAGAAACTGCTAATTTTTTTAAAGCTACAAACAGAAAGCTACTTAACTCTTATTAAGCAGAACTTACAAAACAGGAGCTTTCAAAAGTAGTTTACATACCTGGCTTTGTTTTTAACCTAATTATCTCCATTTATAGAGATAAACCATGTAATAAACTATATAATAAATCCTAATTGAATAACTCTGGTAGTTTCTGTGATATAAGGGTGAAGATCACATGAGCCTGTGAAGTTGGCTCACAGTTTTAGCAGACAGGCACATAAACTGTTTCAATCTAGCATGATAATAGCTAAAGCCTAGCACTTATTTAGCACTTTACGTGTGCCTGCTCTGTTTTTAGTAGTTTTATCTCATTTACTCTTCCCAACAGCCCTTAAGAGTGGGTTCTATTACCATCTCCATTTTACAAAAGAGAAAAGTGCTGCCCAGAAAGGATGAGTAACTTGCGTAAGGTAACAGTTAATAACTTCCTGTGCTGAAGTTGAAACCAAGCAGCCTCAGTCTCACTCAAGAAGCAAAGGTGTACATCGGCTATTGTTGCAGCAGGGATGATGCTGAATTACAGCTCAGGAAATGCATTCAAATGTGCTAGGTGAGAGCTGCACAGTGATGGAAAAGGAAATGTTTAGGGTGGAGAGTCAGGGACTGGAACAGTTAAAGAGCTTTCTGGGAGAACAGAAGAGATTTAGTGAGGGCAAGGAGCTATGAGACCAGTGGATGTATGCGGGAACTATAGCATGTTCTTAACTACCACAGCAGAGTCTTCAGAACATCTAAGAAAGAACCCTTGGATACATATTCAATATACAGTTTCCCAGACCATGTCCTAGAATCTCCGCAGTGAGGCCAAAATGAGCATCTTAATAGAGAACGTCAGGTGATTAACTGCTCTGTATCAGAATTTTCAAGATTCTCTGCCAAACTGTAAAGTTGAAGTTGAGAAGTGTCTGGAGATGAAGCCAGTGAGGTAGATAAGGACCAGATCATAGACCTTTTAAATTGTCCACTTTCTGATTAGATTATTTCACAAAAATAATAAACAATATTTCAAAATATGTTTAACATAGGTTAAAAACACAGGTTAAAAGCAGTTCAACAAAAAAAAATGAAACAAAATTTGTTCTTTCATATCCTTACTTCACTTATCCTCTAAAGCACTCCATAATAAAGTACTGAATCTTACCTATTCTTTTATCGAGACACTACATTCCATACCCCTACCCCCAAGGAGCCCATTTATTTGCTTCTTGAACAAATATTTAGGAAACCTTTCAAAAGATATGACCAAGTTCAGCATTCATTGATCTCTTCATTCATTTAATCTAATGATTCTCAATATTGGTGGTAAACAAGGATGACCTGAGCAGCTTTTTATAAATGTATAAAAGGAGAAAATTTATATATATATATATATATAAATTTATTTTTTCTGGTATCTGCTATGTGAAAACCTTTTTCCCCTTTACTCTGAGGAATACATGTGTAAGTTAAGTATACTACCCACAGGGACCTTGAAATCTAGACAGGAAATAAGATATATATCCCCCAAAATATAATGTTAGAATATTATAAGAGCCCCAAAGAGGTGCAGAGAGTGTGCTATAAGAGTTCAGAGGGGGCTTCCCTGGTGGCGCAGTGGTTGAGAGTCCGCCTGCCGATGCAGGGGACACGGGTTCGTGCCCCGGTCAGGGAAGATCCCAGATGCCGCGGAGCGGCTGGGTGCGTGAGCCATGGCCGCTGAGCCTGCGCGTCCGGAACCTGTGTTCTGCAACAGGAGAGGCCACAACAGTGAGGGCCCGCGTACCGCAAAAAAAAAAAAAAAAAAAGTTCAGAGAATTGCAATATTGCTTACTGTTGAAGGCATTAGAGAAGCTTTCTTGGAGGAGTGGGCATTTAAGCTTAGTTGTAAATGAGAACGAGATTTTGATAATAGGGTTACTGGAGAAGGGCATTTCCAAATGTTTAGGTGGAGAGATCATAATGACTGAAAGCAAGTTAAGTGTCAGGATGGGTGAGAATTAGGGTTAAAAAGGATTGTTGGAAAAAAGTTGTCTTGGGAGTTGGACTCAGGTAAGTAAAGGTGAGGGAATTAAAACGGAAGGTTGTTCTCATTTTGAGGGGTGCCTGAATCCCAGTCTAAAGAGTGTGGAATTCATTCATGGCCTAAGTGAAATGTTGAAATCTTTCAGCAAAGAAGGGGCATGAAGAGCCATTTCAGAAAGATCAATCTGATGTTAGGGTGTGGGAAGAATTGGCTAGGGGAGAGACTGAGTTAGGGGGATCTCTTAAAATACAATAGTACAGACAAGGATTATAATATTTTAAATCAGGTTTCCATTCCAATATAGAGATGAAAACATGGAAAATGATAGTTTGCAAAACAAGCCCTATTCAGAAGTTGGCCTTCCCCATGTATGTTGTGATTGTTTACTTCTAGAAAGTGAAGAAATTAAAAAAAAAAATTAAAGCTTCATCTGGTCCCCGTCAATGTCTTGTATAACGGATTATATTGCAGTATATGTCTGCATGTTGAAAGCGTCCAGTTCTGTGCAGGTCAGTGGTTAACAATCAGCTCTCCAAAGAAAAATGCCTTAATTTGTAACATTTGCCAATTTCTGTGGTGTAAAATAATCCTTCCCTGTGGCCAATTTCAAATTATCAATGTGAATGAACTGTCATGTAAATGAACATGAATTTGGGAAGTGTTGGGAGGAAAAGTTCTCCTCTACCAATTTAGGACTGACTGATTTGGGCCCCTCTAATTAACTGATAATGGACAGATTAACAGGAGGAGTTTATTATGCAGATGGAGCTACTCAGTAGTGAGTCACTGAATAGCCAGACAGACGTAAAGGCTTCTGTACCAACACAACACAAAAGGGGGCCGGTTTAGGGCTTCAGTGGGAAAGTAGGGAAGGTTCTGTGGGGCTTTTTGATGCTAATGGACAGCTGGATTCACTCTTCTGGTGCTGAGGGTCAGTCTTTTCCTAAATGGGAAACTCCCTAGGAGAAGGATCAATGGAAGCTGTATTTTCCGGAGGCTCCGCTTAGGTTAGGGTAATGTTTCTTTCTGTGACTACCGATTGTTCAGAAGTTTTCAGTTTAAAATATTTTTATACCACGTTGGTGGGCTGTTAATACTTTTAGGAAGAGATGAAAATAATTCTAGGGAGCCCTGGTGAGGTGACTCTTGCACACCGTCACATGTATCCCACCTCAAAATTGTCTTTTTCGTGTGGTGAATTAAATTATTTAAAAAGAAACAAAAGAACAAAAATGGAAACCCAAAGTTTCCCTTAACAGTTGTGATCTGTGCATAGTAGTGGAGCTGACACCTTCAGTGATCAGAATTTAGGTATTAGGAACGGACAGATTTAGGTGAACACTACAAGGTTTCTAGATAATTTGAGGGAGTTTAGAAAATGAGGTGTGGAAAAAGAGGTAAACTGCATGTGACCCTCATAAAGATTACAGTATATAATACAGCAGAAATTTGCTAAACAAAGTCTTTTCATAGAAAATCCTTTGGTCATGGAAATTATCCATCTCTGAGTTATGTCTTAAAGGGTCAGATGTCCTTATGTCTATGAGTTCATGTGATTTACTTGTTCAGAAGGTGTTTATTGAGCATCTATTATGTGCCAGATGACAAGAATCTTAATGTTCATTAAATAATACCTGTGGAACTGGCCAGTTGGCTGCCACTGTGGTGTGAGAAAAAAAAATAGAAAGAAATTTGCTAAACAAAATTGACAATGGGTATAAAGTTGAAGTAAATATTTTATGTTTATTCTGCTCACTCCCTTTTTTTGGTTTTCCTTTGTTATAAATTGGTTAAGTTGGGTCTATGTGTATTGGCTACAGGAAGATGCTAAACTTGTCTTCTTTGAGATGTATGATGAAAAAATAATTTAGGTGAAGTCATTTTGGTTTCCAGGTAGCATAAGCTGTGTGGTGGTGATTTTCATGATCACACCCTAACGTTAAGGGGTGGAGAGAAGAAGTAGGTGTCCTTGTTCCTCCTCAGTTTCCTGACCAGCATCTTTCCTGTCTCCCTAATAACTCTTGGTTCAAAGCTTGAAGTTCATCAGATTATTCTACTTGTTACCCCTCTTTATTGTAGTCTTTGTTTGACCCCCATCATATTCTTCCCCCTATTCTTTAAAAAGAATGTGGATCCTTATTCATTTTTATGACTTCCAATATTGCTCTTGAAATAGTTCTTATTTATCCAAATTGTTGCCCCCCCTTAGCATCTCAGCTCCTTGTGATTTCAGATGGCCTTGGCCTGCAGCGGCTTGAAGCAAGATTTCGGTTCCCAGCCAGAGATTTGAGGTCGGGCAGTGGCAGTGAGAGCGCTGAATCCTAGCCAACAGACCACCAGGGACCAGTGGACAGTGACAAGGCCCTGGCCCATCAGCTGTGTAGAAATGAATTTTCACATAGAGACAGAAAGTAGTGAAGCAAGTAAAGTGTTTATTAGGAGGAAAAAAGAGTACAGTACGTGTGTGGATAGACACACAGGCGGGCTCAGAGGGAGAGTCGCGCCCTCGTGGTAGTTTCAATCACTTTTATGGGGCATTTCTTCCGGGTTTCCTTTGGCCAATCATCTTGCTTTGCCTGGTTGTAAGTCTGTATTTGGTATATCTCAGGGTCCTCCCATGTGTGCGTGTGCATCTCTTAGCCAAGATGGATTCTAGCGAAGAGGCCCATGGGAGGTTGACATCACTTACTATGGGGGGGCTCCCCCTCCCTCTTTGAACCTCCAAGGAGCCTTTCTGCACATGTGTAGTCGGGGAGGTCTCCTTGAGTTCGAGAATGTGTAATATGAGGTCTTTTATCTCTTATCTGGGCAGGGACCAGCCTCCTCCATTATCCTGCTTTTATGGAGTTTCTGTCGACAGGGGAGAAACTGTTCAGCCTGGAGCCCATCTATCTCCTGCCTCACTTGAACTCCTGATTTTTTCATAACCTTGTTCTTCATCCTATCTCAGGCAGTGTATCCAAGTGCTTACCTGACATCTCCACTCCCATGTCCAACTGGAATTTCAAACTTAACTTGAACAAACTGAACTATTGAATTTTTTTTTTTCCACTTCAGATGTGTTACTTCTGCAGTCATTCCTCTCCCAGTAAATTCCTACTTAATCCTTCTGTTTGTTTAGGCACAACCTTAGAAGTCATCCCTGTCTCCTCTGTTTCTCTCCTAGCCCATAACCAAACCATCAGGAAATTCTGTCCTTCTACCATCAAAATATATATACTCTTCAACCAGTTTTCACCACCTGTACTGATGAAACCTTGTCCAAACCACCATCAGCTCTCAACATATTACAATCACCTTCTAAGTGGTCTTTCTGCTTCCATGCTTGCCTTTCCGAATTTCTTTTAACCTGGCATTGCCACATTTTATTCACCACAGGTGAGTTACCAAATCCAGCACACACTCGAGGGGAGAGAATGACACAACGGTGCAAATTTAAGAAAGCAGGGATCTTTGGAGGCCATTCTAGAAGCCAACTACATTAGCCAATATATCAAGTTTTAAGTGCTAGCCCTGGCAGGCAGAATTTAAAGCTAGAAGCTTACTAGCACTCTATAGCAGACACAGAATTCAGCTGCCTTTCAGTTTAAAAGCTGCCAACATTCTCCTACCTACGGAACACTTAAAAAGTCCAAGAATGGAAAGGCAATCTTTTCTTCCAGTTCAATACTATACCAGCCAAATCTGGTCATGAAAAGCTGCTCTGTGTAGTTCAAAGTCAGCCAGCAGCAACTTGCAACCCCTAAGGCCCTGGCATCTGTGTTTTGACCGAGACGACTCATGGCCATCGTCTTTCTGATGTTCTTGGGACCCAGAGGCTTTGCTGAGGTCTATTCATCCCACACACCATCACTTAATACTCACAACAATGTAAAAGGGCTCCTTGCCCTTGGGAAAAGTCTCCATAAGCTGCAGACAAACTTCCAGGTTAAAATTCTTAGGATTTGAGGCTTAAAGCTCTTACTTGGACCTTAGCAGTAAAAAGCCTACCGCAGAGCTGTTGAACAGAACACATGTTCTCTGCATGTGATCCAGCTAGCAAAAAAAAGGAATGAGCTGAGCCAATCACACCGAGTTCATCCATCCCAAATTTACCAGCAAGAAAACTTACCGATTCTTTGCTAGGCAGAGAAGCTGAGAGTGTAACACTAGTAAAGCTCCTTCTACATGAAAGGAAACACCAGGAATGAGGAATAAGTGTTCCCTGCAAACTTAATTTCCAAATACTTCATTTGCTTTATAACTTCATTTTCTTTAAATGTAGAAAATTAAACATGGTCACAGATCTTTGACTTTATGATTTATTTATGTTTATGTTTAGAAAAACCCTGCCCATTCTATAATTGATAGATAATACCTATATTTTCTTCAAGTTCTTTTGCATTTTCTTTATATTTAGCACTTTAATACATTTAAAGTTTATTTGAATGAAATTTAAGGATGTATTTTTCCCCCTAACACTTAACCAATTAGTAAATCACAGCCTGTTAAATAACCTGGTATATTTCTCTATGCCTATTGAAGTTACAATAAATTTAGAACTCAAACTTCTCAACTAGGAGTAAAAATCAGTACATTAGCCTTGGGGGAAAATTTGATAATATATGTGAAATTAGCCAATTATGTGCATATTAACTGAGACTTTATAATTCTATAAATTTATTGAATGAAATAGTCACAGATCTGTTTTATGATTCTCATCACAGCATTAATTGTAAAGAAAAAAATGAAAATGCAAAAATTATGACAAATGAATAAAGTTATATGATGGTATTTTCACTCATCATAAAGTACATTGAAGAAAAATGTTTGATGCGAGAAAAATCCTGAGAATGTAGTTTGGGGCAAAATTTAGAATAGATAATATACGTTAATTCCAGTTAATTACATATCACAGAAAAAGACTGAAAAAAATGTGTGTACATATTTAATCAGTGATTATCTTAGGTAGTTGGATTTTTATTTGTTTGTTTGCTTCCCTATCTACTTACTTATGAATCCTTTTTCTAGTTTGTACTTTTCACACTTGCTTATCTCCTCTAACGAATTTAAGATACCTGGAGGCAAGGAACTTTTATTAAACATACATCGCAAATCTAGTTTGTGATAGATTCTCAATACTGCTTGTTAAATGTTGTAAATGAAATAAGACCATAATTTCAGTTTGTGGCAGCAGCAGAACATACGAAGAATGTTCAAGAAAATAAGCAGATAGAGGGATAATGGAGATTCAAGTCATAAAGAGGTCTAGCAACAGTTGGTTTGGATTCAGCCTTAGAGATTAGGGATCAGGGACAGAATCTCTTTCCTTTGGAGAAATAGGTAAAAACAGGAACTCAGCCTTACGATATTTGTACAATAACTTGGGGAAATTATATAGGAACTTTGAGGTTCAAATATGCACTTCCAGAATTGGAATATATGAGTTGAAACTGCAATTTCCTAAAATTGAAGCAAACCAAAGCAAAATAAAATTAATAAGCTAGTCATTGTTGAGGTAACTAATGCCACCATCAACAAAAATGGGCTGGTTTAAAAAAATATATTGTTAATCAGATTAGCTATTTCTATCTTAAATTATGTTGCAGTGTGTCTGGCATGAAGTCATTGTGCTTTCGGTAGTTGATTTTTCAATTATTTTAAATGAATAAGAGGATATGAATTTTGTCACTATGGTGAAGCTCTAGCACTGCTCAAAGGATAAAGTGCTTGGATTGTAAATGATTTGTGTTTCTTTGTACATATACCATAGCTTAATATAAAGCATACTCTGAGAGAATCTAATTACCACTTTTTTCTAACTTTATACTAAACAACGAATCTTCCACTCCGTAATGTGGTTTCTGAATGGTTCTCTTCACCAAAAGGAAAGAACTCAAATAGGTTGCCACCCTGAGTTCTTACGTCAAGTTTAGTTTTCATTATTAGTTAATATGTTGGCCAATATCTGACTAAGTACAGTCTCTTATTCATTTAGTTATTCTGAATCATCCCCACAAAACCTGCCTGCCCCTATTTGAGTTGATATAATTTAATTTCTGAAATTTCCAAACTAAGTACCAAGTCCTAATTTCTCCTGTGGGAATGAGCTAGTTTATATCTCTGCTATAGCCTAGTAATTTAGGTTACTTTGGGTTTTGGTCACAGCCTTGATTTAGCTTTGGTTTAGTGACAAAACAATGAGGTAATGAGATTAGTAATTGGGATTGATCACATCAGAGTAGGACTAAGAGCAAAGCTAACTCCACACTGAGCCAGGCATTTATTGGGATATTGTTTCTCTCAGCTGTCTTTGATTATTGATATCAGACAGGAAGAGATTTTGAAAATTAAGAAGGTGAACTTCAACCAGAGCTTTTGTTTACCTTATGCATCTGTACTAAAGGCCTTTTTTTTTTTTTTTTTGCGGTACGCGGGCCTCTCACTGTTGTGGCCTCTCCCACTGCGGAGCACAGGCTCCGGACGCGCAGGCTCAGCGGCCATGGCTCACGGGCCCAGCCGCTCCGCGGCATGTGGGATCTTCCCGGACCGGGGCACGAACCCGTGTCCCCTGCATCGGGAGGCGGACTCTCAACCACTGCGCCACCAGGGAAGCCCCCTGATTTTTTTTTTTTTAATAAGCTTAACTTTATTTGTTTTTTCTCAGCAATAACTTCTAGTAATTCTGACATCAATGTTGATAAAGTACTAGGTTGGTAGTCAGAGTTGGTACCAGGATACTTGAGACTGAGGATTTCACTGAGATCATTTATCTGCTATTTCCAGCCTCTTGATAAGTTGCCCCTAATTATTCATAGATTTTTTATGAGCCATCTCATTGGAGCCAAGAAAAGGTCTATTCAGCTCCCTGCCATTGTTTTCCTCTTGTCTCGTGTCATTTTCATTTAAATTTGTTAATACTTATTCTTCACCAATATTGTGTGGCAGCTCTTTTTATTTTTTTATATTTTATTTTTTGCGGTACGCGGGCCTCTCACTGTTGGGGCCTCTCACTGTTGTTGCCTCTCCCGTTGCGGAGCACAGGCTCCGGACGCGCAGGCTCAGCGGCCATGGCTCACGGGCCCAGCTGCTCCGCGGCATGTGGGATCTTCCCAGACCGGGGCACGAACCCGTGTCCCCTGCATCGGCAGGCGGACTCTCAAGCACTGCGCCACCAGGGAAGCCCCGTGTGGCAGCTCTTAGTATGCCAAAGTGGCATGGTGTTGGCAAAACCTCTCAATGTGCTTAAATTTCTATTCCATTGAGAAATTTAAGAAAGAGGGGAATATTCCTATCTTGTTTCTTAGAATTTTATTTTAAAAAGCTCGTTTTATTTCCACTTGTGCCCTTGTTTTCCTCAGAGTCAAAGATGAGTCAACAGTAGGAGATGATAGATACACTGCTCTTCTTGGCATTACTATTCTCCTTCGCACTTAAAGCTTATATCTCTCCTTCTGCCATCCATCTGTCCAGGAAGTTCCATAATCACCCACTCTGAGGAGAGTCTTGTATATTAATTTTAAATTGTCAATACTTTAGCAAAGACTTTCTCCCCTTCCACAACACACCCACAAGCAGTTAATATTTCAGTGTTTAGGTGTGTTGTAATTAAAGTATCATTAAGGCACTAGTAACCGTTAGATTCCCATCGAAGATATGAGATTGGCTAAAGTGTCTGAGGTTACTTGATAAAATACAAACTAATCTCTGTGAAAATCTTTGTACTAGAATGTGTACAGTACAAATATTAAGGTTACTTAATGCTCATTAAACACCAAGTAATTGCAAAAATATTTTCAAAGAATAGAATCCTAACTCTGTTGTGTTTTTGGCCATCATATGTTGATCTGAAAGGATGGTAGAAGAAAACATACATGAAAATCTTTGTGAACTTGAAGTAGGACAAGATTTCTTAGGAAAAACACCAGAGAAGTATAAACTATAAAAAACAAACGAAACGGCAAATAAGATAGAAAGCATTGATCCTTTTGTAGACACTGTTAAGAAAATGAAGAGGCAAGCCCAAACTGGGTGAAAATATTTATAATAAATATAATAAATATATATGACAAAGGATTTGTATTCAAACAACCCAGTGAAAGAGAAGAATAGGCAAAATATTTGAACAGACGTTTCACAAAACAAGATATACTTACTAATGGTCAGTAGGCACATGAACAGATGCTCGGCATCATTTGTCATCCCTGGAAATGAAAGTTAAAGCCGCAGTGAGCTACCACTACAGACCCATGGGATGGCTAAAATTAAAAAAAAACAAAACAAAACTAAATACCAGTGTTTATGAGATACAATGCAAATGAAAGTACAAACTATTGCATTTTGGAAAACATTTGTCAGTTTCTTATAAAGCTAACATAATGCCAGATATAAATTTACCGTAGGAAGCAAGTAATTTCACCAGTAGGTATTTATCCAAGAGAAATGAAAACATACATCCACATAAAGATATCTACAAAAGCACTCAGTATGGCTGTATTCCCAATACCCCCAAACTGGAAACAATGCAAATTCTAGCAACAGGTGATTGGATAAATGAGTTGTGGCCTCTGCTAAATACTACACAACATTTAAAAGGATGGACTACTGAAACATGCAACAATATGATATGATGAATTTCAGAATAATTTTGCTGAGTGAAAGGAGCTGGGCCTAAACAAATTCATATTAATATATTTCCCTTCCTATGAAATTCTAGGGAAGGAAAAACTAACCTATAGCATATAGCTTATCATTGTTGCCTGGGACCATGGATTGGGTGGGTGGGAGGTGCTTGCATGCAAAGGAACGTGCGGGAACATTTGAGGTAATGAGAATGTTCTATATTTTGATTTCGGTGGTAGTTATACGTGTGAGTACATTCGTCAAATCTCATCTGGCTATATATTTTGAAAAGTTGCATTTTAGTATAGGTATGTTGATTTAAAGAAATAAAGTTGATTTAAAGAAAAAGAGGTTGGAGATGAGGGAAGAGTTTGCAAATTTAGGGAAATTATATTCTAAAAACAACAACAAAGTGAGTAGTATCTTCAAAACTAATGAGCAGAAAGAATTCTGAAGAGCAGTATGCATGCGAGGAGGGTGATATTCACGAGAATATCTCTGATATGCTCAAAGGAGATACTTGGCTAGATTTTATTATTGAACTTAAAGATCTTACTTAATGTTAAGCTCAATTTGGAAGAAAATAAAAGAGAACTTAGCATACTTGGGATAGAAATAGAAAGGGGGAAAGTCTACTAATTTGTATAAAACAACATTTTACGTGAAGGAACAATGCTAGGTTCATGTTTATTTAATCACCTAATGTTGGAATGAAGCACACATTTATTGGACTTAGAACCAGAAAACCAAGTTTTACTACACTCAGACAGTAAGAATTAGGATCGTGTTTTTTTATAGCCTGTCAAGAATGTCTCGTGCAGTCTCCAAAGGGTCAGAAAACCCAAATGTGTCATATGAGCATTAAGGAGATTCCTTCTGTTGCGATGATTTGCTTCTTTTGAAGAATAGCTTTTCCATATTCCCATGGGATTTGCTTTCACGTTATTGTGAAAGGACCATTTCCAAAGTCTCTAAAATATATTAAAAGCAAATGAAGGCATAATTATAAAAAATAATTTATGAAGAAAGTTATGAAAGAACACACACTGTTGGCTTTTATAAACTTCAAGTGTAACTTGAGAGTCCTTTGTTAATTTGTATTTAGATATACACTTGCATTGGTATTGCTGCCATTGAATGAAAGGGTAAATGATTTAAAATATGAAGTATGGATAAGACTTATGTGAAGGATTTACTATAGTGTTTTATCTAAAGGGTGAATAAATTGGAATGACACCTAAATTACAGATCACTGAAACACAAGTGGGATAAAAAGCTGAAAGTGAAGATTTTTTATCCTATTTTTTGCCGTGTATTTCTCAACTTGATAATTAAATGCAGTTTATCAGATGTTGTCATGTAAGATTGATTTGCTTTTTTAAAACACTTTTCTCAAGATTTCCTAAGAGCAATGGAATTAAAATGTCACACTATAAGATAGATTTGAAAGTTAAAGTGAGAACAAAGTTTTCTCTAAGAATGATATTCAAATAATCAAGGTTACATGATGCAAATTTTAGAGTCTGCTCTCTATAGTGCTTAGAATGACACATTTATTTCTGGGAAGTTGTGGGAGACCTTAACCCTTAAAGAAGTTAACCATGAAGCTTTATTTTGAGCTCATCTTCTTATGGAAGTTAAAAAAACCTTCGTCTGATCCAGGCTTTCAAATTTTTGTAACTGAATGTCATCTCTGTCTCCTGAATATGATTTTTAAGGACATAATACTTTAATATGCTATGCAGAATGTCAGTATTTTAGGAAAATATCAGATAATTCAACTACATATGAACTGTGCTCTATCACTTGCTTAATTTCTCATGAAAAAGCTAATGATGAGAGGAACAACTCAAGAGTCTTGTTTTTCTATTTCTCCAGAAATGTTTTACTCATTTCTTATGTTAAAATCCTTCAGTAAATTGATTCCTAAGAAAACCTCTTTGTTTCCCCATTACATCATGTAATCAGATAGTGAAAGTCAGAAGTTCAGAATATTTCCTGATTTTGATCTAATAAATGGCCAAGAAGCTCTGATTATATTTAGAAATTAGTCAGTAAGTAACTCACCTCAGTTATCTGGTGCCTGTATTTTCCTGTTTCCTTTAGTAGATTATTGTTCAGTTTTTATCTAATTTCCTCCTTTAGACATTTTAACTCAATGTTCAGGCTTATGTCAATTTCTAAAGAAGGTACACGTTGTATAAAATATTATACTGAGTATCTTGGGTCCTATATTTATAGTTCATATCCATTGTTTCTGGAATAGACAGTCAGAAGTAATCCTACTTTAATGGATATTTAAAATGTGTCCAGGTTATTGTGCACCTGAATCAAGTGAATTGAAAATAATATTTGAGTAGAAAGAGACACTAAGAATTTGTAGCAACTGCAGCATGTATTCTTTGAATGTATTCTTTTGTTAGAATTTGGCAGCCAAACTTGTCTACTTGTTCCCTTATCTCAATCAAGGTTAATTCATGTTTTTGCTTTAATCTTTACTGAAAGTTTTTCTGTATTTGTGTCCATGTACATTTGGAAATGGAACTGAAAAAATGTAGGTGTGTATTTTTTTTTCAATGTTTTGTTTGCTTATCTACTTAAATGGAAGAATTCCTCTGAGAGAATGAGTTGAGAGCATAGTAAAATAACTTCTGTTGCTGCCTATTATCAATATCTTTTTCTTGCTTTTAGAAAAAAATAATGACAAGCTTCTAACACGCATCTCTTTATATAGGCTAATCTCCTACTTAAGTTTTAATTGATTACATTTTTAAAGGACCAGAAGAACAGCATTAGCAACATTCTGATAATTCTCTTATATTTGTGTAAATCTTTTGTCCTTAAATTTTTATTTAGCTGAATATAATAAGAAAGTTTGTCAAGAGCTATGAATATGGGAATTTTTAGAATTTAATATTTCTTCATTTTGCAATTGTAAATTAATGGCAGATATGCTTTTCATCATGAATTAAAAACTGGGTACAATGACTCAAATCTCCATAAAAGGAAAATATGAATAACACATATTTGAAAATCAGCCTGAAAGACATTGAAATAGCACCATAGTGAACCATTATAGGTATAGTTTAATTATCAAAAAAAGGTAATATGTTAAGCAAATATAATACTAGATACCATCCTAACATAAAAGATGGTTATTATATTTAATAAAATACACTTGAAATGCAAATTGAGAAGTGATAATTTGATTAATTTCTTCATTATTTCTAAATAAGGAATGATTCATTATACAATAATAATTTGAATTTTTCTACATCCATTTTCACTTATATATTTGTTTTTTATTTTAACAAGAAGAGTTAGGTTCTAAACTAGGAATAATAAAAATTGACTACAAAAAAGTATCTCTCTAATTCAATTTTGTTTTTCTTGTAGAGTACAGATATGAGCCCAGCAAGTAGCACCACTTCACTTCCTGTTAGTCCTCTTACTGAAGAGCCATCGCCTTTCAAGGTAAAAAATAAATTGCAAACATTTTTAATAATTGTTTACAATACTTTTAGGATCTTTAAAAAATATTTATTTTACTATAGTAAAATAGGTAGTTCAGGCATAGATGGTGAGGTTAACTGCTTTAGTTCATAAGGATCTTGTTTCAGATGTTAAAATTTTGTTGTTGTTTTGTCTGTTGTCATTCTACTTACTAAATAAAGGTAGAGTTTGAATAGAAATTGATACTTTATATAACACATTGTTTGCCTTGCATGTAAGAGACAGTAATTTCATTGTAATAGTTTGATGTCACATGAATTATAGGTTTCAAATCTTGTATTTATATTAATTTAAGCAATAAGCTTGGAATGAATTATTCAGCACTCATTGAGTAGTTAAACTTTCATTAGCTGGTTGAATTTTCATTGATGACTCTAGGTCATAATTAATTAATTGTGTGTTCTTTACAAATTAATGGTAGAAATAAAAAATTAACATATGGAATCATTCCTCCAAACACTGCATTTTTAAAATATTTAAGTAAATACTCTAAGTATGATTAGCAGAATTCTTCAGTTTGGGAGTCTGTATACATTACAAATATGAAGTCATCTTCTTGTTTTGCTATTTAAGATTAGATGTTTCTCTTTAAGCCAAAGCTTGTAAATCAGCTATTTTATATGTGTACCAGAGATTTTTGGATTTCTTTAGGATTATTGTAAATAAAGGGACTCCTTAAGATCATGGGAAAGAAAAAAAAAAACTTGGAAAGTTGGGATGATACACTTATGTGCAATGGTTTCAGTTTAGTTTAAAGACAGGTGAACATATTTGGGGGAGTTATGATGATTTGTATTTTATCATAACTTTGTCATTGTTTTTCATATGAAGACAAAATCTTATTCAACTTCATATTGCTTACATCTAGTACAGTGACTGATGTGGATTTCCGTATACTCAATATTTGCTCTATTGTTAAAATGAAAATAATAGAAGGTTATAAATTCCATCGTGGGTCTTTAGTTTTCTAATTATAGGTGCTTTGTGGCTTAATGATAGACAATAATAATTGTTAAAGGCTCATTTATGTCAGAGAATTGTTAAATACTAAATAGAATTCTGATTATATCATTTATTGAGAAATATTTTATCATTCTACAACAAAAGGAGAAAATAATACTAATGTTTCAAAGTTTAGTATTCCTTAATATTCCATCTTATGGTAGATGGGACAAAATTTAAAGAAAAATCATATTTTTAAAAAGTTTTTAACTGAATTCTCACAGCATCTCTAGAAACCATTTTCTCTTTTTAATATGCTGATAATGACTACCCTCCTTGAAAATTAATGTATTTTTTAACAGGGTTAAAAGGAAACGTCAGATATATTCCAAAATCTGCTGACATAAAGCTAATATAAATATAATTATTTTAGTTAGTTTCTCTGACTTGTTCTAAGAGATCAATATTTTTCCCGTGTTAATGTGTAAATATGCAGTTAAAACTTCCAAGTGCTTATAATATATAATATTGGCTTTTGCTAACCAATATAGTTATAGTACCTCTTAATTTACTTCTTCTGTGATAGGAATATTATTTATATTTTTTCAAAACGATTTTAACAGATATAGAAACATCCACTAGTATTTAGAAGTATCTAAAATTAAGGTTACAAATTATACAACTCCTGCATTTGCTTCTTTTATTTTTAGTTTATAAATTGTTGTCATATAAATGATTAATAGAATTCTTATTTATCCTTATATAAACACAAAATATACAGAAACTATTTTGAGATGTACCTTAGCAGTATAGTACATTTTAATTGCAAAAAAATTTGTTGAAAACAAAAAAACACGGAAGACATTGAGTTTTCCGATGATACCCTGAAAAATCTTGCAATTTTAATTCATTTATGTCCGAAACTTTATTTAAATTTTTGATATTTGACCAACACGGTTAACTAGAAAAAAAATTGATTATCTTTTTTTTTTTACTCCCCAAGAATAAAATAAGATCAATCACCTTTGATACTTTAGTTGTATTTTCTAAGACAGTGATTTCAGCACCCAATTCCGTAACCATCTGCCCTAATATTAGACAAGGAAGGCTTTTGAAAGATAAGCTTTGGTGGCCGGTTGAGAGACTTAATTATACCTTTTCTTCTGGGAAATAATTAGGTTAATAAAAGAAAGTATTCCATCCTTTTCTTGGTCTATTTTGGAAGCACTCATATAACAGTTGGAGGAAGATATCCTGTTTTGGCTCAAGTGTTTATCCAAGTAAATGCTTTCCTTTAAAGGTTATCTTCAGAATGACATTCAGATTAAATTTATTTTAACCATACCATTTGACGTAATGACAAATGGTATGTAATATATTTTTTAAATCCCTAATAATTACCTTCCCACTAATATCTCTACCTATATTATTGACTTGAATGTTAGATGAGAAATTGGCTATCAATAGGAATGTACCACAGTGGGATCTATTAAATTTAAGGTAGTAGAAAACTGGTAGTATCCTGGAGACTTACCCAAGGGGTCAAGAGGGGTATGTTAAGCTCTGGAGATACAAGAATCAAAGATGACAATTAAATTTTGTTTGGGACCAGATGCTTCTTTTCCATAATAAGACTATTTTTTAGCACTACTAGTACTGGAGTACGTACTTCAATTTAATTTTTAAACAAAACCAGATCAGCTCTTAAAAATAGCCCAAGCCCTGTATACTTACTCACGACTCTATTCCCTTACAGAACAGTTCACCTTGTGCTAAATTTTTTACCCTTACCATTTAAAACCCATTGCCATAGTGTTTTGTTTGGTTTAGTCTTTCAAAAATGAGGACAGTTCTCACAAAAATCCATCTAGTCTTCTCTTAATAAATTGCAAGATCTAGGAAACTGCCTTTCTTTCAGATAGAACTGACTGATCAGAGATAAGTAGGGTTTCTCCATGTGGACAGGGTACATGGATACCAGTTCACCACAGTCACCATTCCCTATTCACACCTGGCAGTGAAAGCTTTTGAGTGAACCCCTTCATATAAAAAGATGTATAATTCACAATCCTCCACCTATACCACAGGTAATAAACTCACAGATTTCCCAGTCAGACTCTTGTTACTGAGAAGTTTCTAGGAGTCCAGGTTTTTATAATTATGCAGACTATTGTTATGGACATATATTTGGAAACAAAGGGCAAATGCATAACTTCAATTTTTTAATAGAGCTTTCAGCATTCCATAAAATATATACATATGTGGTCTGACACATATGCCACTACATTATTATGGAAAGGCCAAGGGATAACTAATTTCACATGGGTGGAAACAATATTTTATTAAACAGCCATAATAGAATCATAATAGTGCAAGTTAATTGATCTAAGTGAGACTTTGATATAAGGAAAAAGGGAGTAGACTGCTTAACTGTTAATTAAAAGTTTTATGTTTTTCTGTAGAATAACCAAGTTGACATTGTTAATTTTGATGTGCCCATTCTACCCTATTCTACCTGTTCCCTCTGCCATTCTCCCTGACTTCCTTAATCTGCCTTGTCTCTTCCTTTGTGGCCTCAGTCAGATGTACCACACCAAAAATGCTTTGGGGCCATCAAATATTACTGTTCTTTAGTAGGATGATGCTTTTAATTTATTTGTGTATACACAGGTATTACAGCCTCCATCCATTCCTGGAACTAACGTTCTTGAAGCTAAAGCTGGCTCATTGTTCCTGACCCCTCCGTTAACAGTACACTTGATTATGGGCCATGTTCTTTTTGCCAACCACATTCATCACATATTTTTAAATTTATTTGTTCTTCAATGAAGCCTGATGGCTAGATCTTAATCCCTTTTCCTCCAGAAAGCATCTTTTTTGATTGCATAAGTTAGACACAGGTATTATCCTGCCTTATTCTTTATCCTTATCCTGTGATAAAGCCAACAGGAAAGAAACAAATTCAATTTGCCTTTTCTTTAGATATTGTTTCAAAAGTGCACCAAGACTGTCCTCCATGCACCAATCTTCAATCAAAGTCTGAAAATAAAAATCACCCATTGCCTTCATGACCCCATTGACTGCTGCTTCTCTCTGTTCTTGGGTTCCTGGCATGTGTAAGGTGCTTGGGTATCCAGTGCCTAGAATGCACAGTGGAGCCACCCTCCCTGAAGTCCAGCCATCTTCCCCAGGAGCTGACACAGAGTGGTGCTGGGCTCTTTCCTGGGTCTCCTCTCCTATGGAATTCCAAGGTTCTCTGACTGCTTTTCTTCATCTCCCTTATTTAAGCAAGGGACACAGAGGAAGAAATAGAGAAATACATGAAGGTCTCAAAAATTTTATCCTGCTAGCCAATGTGGGGATGTTATGATCCACTTGACCATAGAGCCTAAACTCAGGACTTAGTAACATGTAGTAGCACACATAGTTTGCTCTCAATTATATAAAATAAATATTGAGTAGGGAAAAAAACCCAGAAAATATACAGTTATCTACAATCAACTATTTAGATGGACTATAAATTTTTTTCCTATAGTTTCTATAATGACCACTTATTTCTATTTTAAGAACAATATATATTTTTTAAGAAAGCAGAAAAGAGAGTTGGGAACATTAGAGGCAGTGTAGCCTAGTTAAGAGACTTCCTAGGATCAAATTCCAGTTCTGCCACTTTCTATTTTTATAACTGTGAGTCAGTTACTTTGTGTCTCAATTTTTCCATCTGTAAAATGGGAACAATAGCAATTGCGTCTTCATTGTGTTCTTATAAGGTTAAACAAGTTATTAAATAGAAAGTGCTTAGAATAGCATATAGCAAACAGTATATGTTTTAACCAATCTTTTTTTTACAGAGATATCTGTTAGTTTAAAGCAAGAAAGTTCTATATATTAGAAATAACATGAAACAGAAATATTTCCACTCAACTCCTTGTACTTCATTTCTAAATGTGAGAGTAGAAATATAAAGTCTTTACTTTGATGAAGAATAATGTTTAATATTCATTCCTAGAAGGCATGCTACTTATTTTATACCCTCGAGTATTCAGATGAGCTCATGTATCAGTTTCCTCTCATGAAAAATGATTAATGGAAATGTTTATCAATTATGAGGGAGAAGAAGTTAATATAATGAATTTGTCTTAAGGGGAAACTGGTAAATATACATAAAACATTACTTGGAAAAAAGGAATACATAATAATTTGTGTAACCATAGGATGTATGGTATCTTTTTATCAGGAACACACCACAGTATATTTTTCTTTAATTCCCCAAACCTCCTCCTGTGCATTAACCTGGTAACTTTCTAAATACAATCTCCACTGAAGGAACATTATTTAATCACATTAGATTCTGGGAAAAACCTCATTGTGAACAAAGCACTATTGATATTTTACTCTTTATATAACATCAATATACTAAGTAGTGTCAGTTTATTTGGTCTAAAAACACCATAGTGGAAAAGAACACATTTGGAGGCTCTGAGGGAGTGGAGTCAGATAGTGGTGTGACCTCATAACATCATCTGTTGCATATCCTGCATTGGTTGAGATTTTTTTGTGTGTTTATTGTTGTTTTTCATTTACTGAATTTAATGGTCTCTTTTTATTATTGGAATTCACTTTTTGGTTGTCCCAGAAAGAGCCCAAAATGGTATATTCTGCATTTTTGGTTAGTTTTTGACTAGGCCATCTATTCATTCATTCATCTGTTGATGACTCAATTTATAAAATACCTACCACGTGCTTGATAATGTTCTAGACACTGGTGCTTCAATGTAAACAGCACAGACTGAATTCCTGCTTTCATGGTATTTGGGTTCTAGTGAGGAGTGATACACAGCAAAAGAATAAATATACAGCATGTCAGGTAGGGATGATAAATGCTATAATGAAAAATAAAGCAGGATTTGGAAGATAGGAAGTGACTTTAAAGTATGTTGCTGTTTCAAAAAGGATGGTCAAAGAAGGTTACTCTGATTAGGAGATGGTTTAACAGAGACTAAAATGAAAAACAAGAGAAAGCCACTCATCTCTCTATGGGAAGAGGCTTGAGGACAAGTGCAAAAGCCGTGAGGCAGGGGAACATTTGACCTTTTTAGGATCGGCAAGAGTGACATTGTGGCTGGAGCAGAGTGAATGAGTGTGCAGGTAATAAAAGATCAAGTCAGAGAGAAACCAGATCATGAAGGGCCTTGTAGACCGTGTTAAAGACTTGGAATCTTACATTGCCTGAGATGGGAAACCACTGGAGTGTTTTGGGAAAAAAGAATGACATAATCAGACTTTATTTCAAAACTGTTACTCTGATTTCCGTGTAGACGTAGGCAGCAAAAGGACATAGTAGAAGAAGGAAGGCAAAGCTCCTATAGGTAAGAGATGGCGTGGTAAATGTTGACAGGCTAATAAACACTGGTGGGATTTTAGATACATTTTGAGTGTGAGTCATCAGGATTTGTTAATAGATTGTATGTGGGATATCAACAAAGAGCAATATCAAAGATTATCCCTGATTCTAAGGTTCTCTATATTTTCCTATTTTTACCTCTTTTGCTATCTTTCTGATGTTGCAAATAAATAGGTATCATGACGTAGCGATTAACAGAGTCTTCTCTGTGCATGCACACCCTGGGGTCTCTTCCTCTTTTCATAAGGACACCAGTCATAGTGGATTAGAGCCCTCACCCCCCATCCCACCACCACCGTGGCCTCATTTTAACATCTCTTTAAAGACCTTGTATCCAAATACGGTTACATTCTGAGGTCCTGGGGGTTGAAACTCCGACCTGCAAATTTTGAGGGGACAAAATTCAGCCCATAACAGACAGACTCAAGACTGCTATGTTAATTCTTTCCTGAACACAAGGCCAACCTTGACTCAAGGAAAGGAAAAATAAATTGCACCTCTTGATGGGGAATGACAAGGATTTGGAGCAATTTTTAATCTACCATATAAATATGTGATATTCCTTTATTGATCCAGTTTTCAGTGCTATTAAATTCTCAGTGATATGTGAGGGAGTTTGGATTTGAGGGAATGAAATAGGAAATGAGAGATTTCCTTAAATGTTTACACATATGCATCTGTGCACTTATTTGAGTATATTTTCCAATGCTATTTTAATTTCCATTAAATTTGGAAACTTCAGTTAAATGTCACCATATTTGAATTAACTTATAGTCCTTAAAACCTTGTGGTTGAGAATATCAAAGAATCATGGCTATAAAAATATTTTACTAAAGCCTTGATTATAAACACTGAGAGGAAAATTGAAATAACAACTACCAAACAATACTTTCTATATTATGTCTATATAGTATTATTTTATGTTAACATTTTTCCTTCTGGTTTTGTCAAGATAAATTTTGAATAAACACTGTATCTATTATTTAACTTTTGCAGACAGCATCACTGATGTATTATGAATATTCACTGGAAAGAAAAATAATAATTGTATATCCTGATGAATCAAGTAAAATTATTTTAAAATAAATGAAAATTACTTTTACATAAATTAAAGCCAAAACAAATTTTAATTTTTCTTAAAAGGTATGCAGTATCTCTCAGACATAGCAGACCTCAAGGGGAAAAAAAAATAATAAGCAAATACTTTCATGTCGCTTGCTAGCTTTATATTGCTGTAAAATCCTTCTCACACACTATCCAAATGGTTTCAGTAAGGCATGTCCAAGATATAGAACTTGTCAACATTAATACATGCTAAAAATAATGGCATACACCCTCCCACCCCATCCACAGGTCACACATTCATTTTCTTCCTTAAATGTAAATCTCATTGAATTTCTTCATCTTTGCATAGGTTGCTGCCTTAGATTTCTCCTAACTTTTTTGAGTTCTCCATGTGGTAATGAGAGAAAACTTTCATGGTATAAAGCTTTATTTTAGCATACTTTCAGAGCATTGGGCCATACTCTGCTTACTGTGGTCACAAAGTCCCTTTGACATATTTAGTGGACAAGATTTACTCAGCATCCGTTAGAGATGACCTTGGAAAACCGAATTCAGGGATCCACTGTTTATATCATTGAGTTAAAAAGAGCTCCAGGGCTTCCCTGGTGGCGCAGTGGTTGGGAGTCCGCCTGCCGATGCAGGGGACACGGGTTCGTGCCCCGGTCCGGGAAGATCCCACATGCAGCGGAGCGGCTGGGCCCGTGAGCCATGGCCGCTGAGCCTGCGCGTCCGGAGCCTGTGCTCCGCAATGGGAGAGGCCACAACAGTGAGAGGCCCGCGTAGTATGGCAAAAAAAAAAAAAAAAAAAAAGAGCTCCAGAAAACTACAAGATACATAGATTTGGATGGTATTTCATAATTGGCAAAAGTGAGGATTTTCTAGGAAAAGCTTGAATTTAGAATACAGGTACAGAACATTGGAGGAAAGAATTCAGGTACACAATGTGAAAAGGTCTGGATTAGTTTGTACATAAAAGACAGGATATTGAATTACTTCTAGCAAAATTCTAAAGCCAATAAAAGCCTTGAAATTTGGGGAAATAAAAACAACTTTGTGTGTTTCTTGAAAGAAAATGAATTTTAAGAAACTGAGTCATTATGACCTCAACTTTGGTTTGGGGACCCACTTAAGAGTGGATTGCCGTCACTGAAATACATGTTCTGTCTGCCGACAAGATGCCAGGACAGTTTTATTTGGAAACAGTTGATGTCAGCAGTGTGCTCTGTTCCTCAATACCTGTTGCTCCCGAGTGTCTAGAAAACCTTGATGTGAGATAATAGCGGATGTGGCAGTCATTGCTCTGCACACCAATATTAACAAGATTTCTTTTAACATTTAATGAAGACGTCAGGTATTGGAATTGGCTTGGGATTAACACTATATTTAAGATAATATCATTATTAATGATAATTTAAGCAGCTGATCTCATGTTTAGTACATCCAGTGTTTATTTTTTATCTTAACATTACCATTTCATACACATTCTGGATCATATACACTTATTCTTTGTTGTTTTAAAATATAAGCTCTTGCATCACTTCAGGATTTACCTTATAAGTGTGAAGTATACTGTAACACATTTTTTTTTTAAATAAGAAATTAATAATCAAGGTAAAATTCCAAGGCTGTGATTCATTATTAACATGACCATTTGAGATGGACCATGAATATGAGAAGCTGTCAGAGGTGGACTCAGCATGAGTTTAGTTTATCTGGCAATGACTTCCATCTGTTCTATCTTGGAATCATTTACTTAAATAACAAATGAATTTTGGAAGCTGAATCATATCAGCGGTAAAATAAAATGTGCGAGGAATTAAGTACAGTTAATTCTGCCATACATCAAATAATTTAGAAATGATTGTATTTACTTTGCTAACTACACAAGGTTAAAGAATATTAGACCTAAATTGTTTTATTAAGACATTGGACATCCTTTGTTTTAATTATACTATATGGGGGTATTAAATGGCCATGCTGACAGATGCAATACAGTGAGTAAAACAAGCAAATATTCTGTTCTGAGGTTTTTTGTATCACAGATTTAACATTTCTTCAGTGCAGTTTTCAAAGCACCCATAAATAATTTGTCAGAGGTTCTAATACCTGTAGTAACTCTGCTGGGCAAAATTGTCATATGGATGACGCAAATTAAAAGTTGGATAGTCATTATGAATAATCAGAAAATTCTATTTACCCTTGTCTACAGTAAAAGATATTCTTAATAGTTTAGGGAAGTGTATGAACATCACTTTATTTATTTTTGTTGTTATTCACTTATTTTATTTTATTTTTAATTTATTTTTTATTAGAGTATAGTTGCTTTACAATGTTGTGTTAGTTTCTGCTGTACAACAAAGTGAACCAGTTATACATATATATTGAATACACATATCCCCTCTTTTTTAGATTTCCTTCCCATTTAGGTCACCACAGAGCATTGAGGGGAATTCCCTGTGCTACACAGTAGGTTCTCATTAGTTATCTATTTTATACACAGTAGTTATATTTGTCAATCCCAATGTCCCAATTCATCCCACCTTCCCTTTCCCCCTTGGTAACCATACATCTGTTCTCTATGTCTGTGACTCTATTTCAGCTTTGCAAACAAGTTCATCTGTATCATATTTCTAGATTCCACATATAAGCAATATTTTACGGTATTTGTTTTTCTCTTTCTGACTCACTTCACTCTGTTTGACAGTCCATCCACATCTCTGCAAATTGCACAGTTTTGTCCCTTTTTATGGCTGAGTAATATTCCATTGTATACATGTGCCACACCTTCTTTATCCATTCATCTGCCGATGGGCATTTAGGTCGCTTCCATGTCCTGGCTATTGTAAATAGTGCTGCAATGAGCATTGGGGTGCATGCATCCTTTCGAATTATGGTTTTCTCAGGGTATATGCCCAGGAGTGGGATTGCTGGGTCATATGGTAGCTCTGTTTTTAGTTTCTTAAGGAATTTCTATACTGTTCTCCATAGTGGCTGTATCAATTTACATTCCCACCAACAGTGCAAGAGGGTTCCCTTTTCTACACATCCTCTCCAGCATTTGTTGTTTGTAGATTTTTTGATGATGGCTATTCTGACCGGTGTGAGGTGATACCTCATTGTAGTTTTGATTTGCATTTCTCTAATCATTAGTGATGTTGAGCATCTTTTCTTGTGTTTTACTTTAAAATCAATTCCAAAAGAGATCAGGAAGGGTGCAATGTGCTTTTGCAAATACTTAACTTTCTTCCTCTTGGATAGTGACTTATTTCTAGTGCAAGAAATTAGAAGGTAAACAATTGCCAGATGGATATTAGCCTCTAATCAGCAGCTTAATAGCAATAATTTTGAAGATAGACGTAATTTGAATATTCTGAGTAATTATTGATGTCAGATTTTCAGCTAAGGAAATGCTCTGTTTTCTTTTAAGCTTTTGCATTATATTATCAGCAGTCAGCTTCTGTCTGTACTGGGACTTGCCCTTTTTCTCAGGTAATCTCTTTTACTCTAGCAAATCTGATAAGAAACTCTTATCTCAGGAGATGTGACAAGCACTGAAAATGTTGGCTAAACCTGTTATATTAGAATCTTATTCATGTATTTCTTATTAAGAATAAAAATTCAAGTTCTTTTCTTCTTTCCCACATAACATCTGTGAAACAATTTATGTTCTTCCTCACCAAGGGAAAAGAAAATCCCTTCTTATATATAAATATATACAGGAATCTGTTTCAACAACCTTTATTCCTTACAGACTCCACACAGGCAAACTTCTTTTTCCATGTCTCCAAGCTTTTTCCTTCCTTCTGTCTCCTTGGAGACCAAAGTTGACCTAGTACAGAGAACCAGACCTATCACCTTCTGACTCACCCTCTCCCCAAAGGTACTGAAAAGCCTTGAGGAAATTCATACACCGAGTTAAAACTCTCAATGGAAAACAAAAATGTGATTCATTATAATCAAGTCAGAAAATAGACTTGTCCTCCATTGTCTATGTAATGCCAAACACCTGTGCTATCTTAGACTAGTCACTAGACTTAATGATGTGTGTGTTCATCCAAGTTGCTTATTTTGACCATAAAAAACAAGAAGAATAAAAATTCATTTAAAGTAGTTAGGCCCTGCTTAACAAGAAAGTCTTTGGCAGCAGTATTTGAGCTGGAAGTTTTGAAAAAGCTGGGCTGAACTGTCAAAGCATAATTAAGGGTAGAAGAATTAAGCTCACTTTTCTCCCTTAAGTGTCTTTGCCAGACAATAGAAGCTGGCAAGAGAGCCAAGTAGGAAAATGGAGCCATGCCAGCTGCTACACCATGTTAAAGAGAGATGGGTCATAGTTTCTGGTAATAATGCCTACATGAATAAAACCGACAGTGGTCTGTCCTCTTGTTAACATTAGCTGTTCCTCTCCTCTTTCTTGTTCTTGCCTGTGGGCCTTACTCACTTAGTGATAATAGTTCTACTATTATCATTTCTCACCATTTCTGTTATTTTCTTGAATGTAGTGAGACATTCAGAACAATCAACAAACATTTATTGAGTTCCTACTATGTGTAAGACCTTATGTAAAGGTACTGGGGCAGAAATATTTTCTTCAGACTGTATAAAGCTACAGAATATCATAATGCTGGCTGTAGTTCAGCATGGCCTGGAAAAATGTCAAGTATTTCAAAAGTTCAGAGATGCAGTTGAGGAAAGGGAAGTGTCGTGAGGCAAAGGAGAAGTAAGCGCCAAGGTCTCAAGCTAGACCACGAAGGTCTAGACATAAATATTCAGTTGCGTGTTGCCCACGTGGCAAGGAAGAATTTGTTTGTTGTGAAGGACTTCACATGCTTCATAGAGAACTTGGACTGCCTTCTACAAGCAGTGAGGTACAGGGAGCAAGCAAGAGTTGTGTCTTAGTCTGTTCAGGCTGACCTAAGAAAATATCATAAACTAGGAAGCATATAAACAACAGAAATGTATTGATTTCTCACAGTTCGGGAGACTAGGAGTCCAAGATCAAAGCACGGGCAGATTCAGTGTCTGGTGAGGGCCCACTTCCTAGACACCTTCTTTTTGTCTTTTCATTGTAGCCCTCACATGGCAAAAGTAGCAAGGGAGATTCCTGAGGCCTTTTTTATAAGGGCACTCATCCCATTCCTGAGGGCTCTGACCTCATGGTTTAATCCCCTCCCAAAGGCCCTATGTCCTAATATTATCACCTCGGCATGTTAAGGTTTCAACATATAAAGGTTGGGGGACACACATATTCATACCATAGCAAGTTGAGCAAATTTTAAGATGCAAAATGAAGAAAATTTTATAATTCTTCTTGAGCTCAATTTCCACAGAATGGGTTCTGAACTTCATTCGAAATTTGTCAATTCCTAGAAAATCAAATGGTACTAATAAAATACAAATGATAAGAAATAGGAAGGATTTTCATGTTATCCACTGTTGTTGATTGCCTTCGTCTGTACATGCAGATGCAGATCTGTTCATCAAATAGGATGAAGATTGTCTATATCTATATTAAAATAATAGTTTATAGGTAGTCTAGGCTTTCATAAATATACACTAAAATATATTTATATTTACCTGATTGTTATATCTTTAAAAGTTGTCATTAGTGTATTAGTTTTATTTTGTTCCTGTAACAATTTACCACAAACTTGATGTCTTTAAACAATTCTCATTTTAGTTTCATATAGTTCTGAAAGTCAGAGGTCAGAATTAGGTCTCCCTAGACTGGAATCAAAGTGTTGGCAGGGCTGAGTTTTTTCTGGAGACTCTGGGAGATAATCCATTTACTTACTTTTTTGAGCTACAAGAGTTTGCCTGCATTTCCTTGCCTCTTTCCATCTTTAAAACAATGGCCTATTAAGCCTTTCTTATGATGCATCACTCTGATTCTGACTCTCTGTTTCTCCCTATGATATTTAAGGACCTTCATGATTTCACTAGGTCTACCAGATAACCCAGGAAAATCTCCCTATTTTAAAGTCAGGTGATTAGCTACCTTAATTTCACCTTCAGTCTTAATTCTCCTTTGCCATGGACATCATTGGAGGAAGAAAAGGGGCATTATTCTTCCTATCACAGTTAGTAATGACACATGTAAGATGTGGGTCTTATTCCTGACACAGGAATCTTTGTTCATAATCGCCGGGTTGATTATTTAAATAATTAGAATGCACATTACTCTTCTTTTTCTGTCAATTGTTAATTGGTTATTACATTAATACAGAGTAAGGAATATCCACTGTGCTGAATTATAAAAGCTATTTCCTTTATCTTCAGTTTTCTGTCTGGCAAACTTCTAATCCTCACTTAATGTCCAATTAAATGCCACCCCCTCTGTGAAACTTCATCCCCAAAGTCTCCACAATACTTTAATTTCACTTCTAATATAGAAGTATAAAATTATATTATAAATATATTTACAGTCTTCCCCAATAGATGCCGATTTTCATAAATACAGAAATATTTTATATTCTTTATATTCCCTATTTCAGTGTCTAGTATAGAACTAGTATATAATATACTAATAGTAGATGAAAGAATGAATTGTATGAATGAATGGTGAAAAAAGCTCACTTAAGGCCTCGTTTCTTTTCTAGTGTTTTATCATATTAAAATTGAAATACTCATTTTATTACATTAGCCATTGATAAGCTGATATATGTAACAGAGGCTATCAAGCTATACAAGTAGCCTGCCAAATTTTCTGTAGCTTATCCCTCTTCTTCCCTACAACTCTATAAACATAGCTGGACCAATCCTGGATACAAATTATCTGTATGAGACTAACTTGGTGCTAGGGAATTCAGTACTTAATTGCTCTTGTTATTTGTCAGTATCTCATCTTGTGGTCTGAAAGTCTGGCTTCTGCTTTAGCAGGTATTTATGTGATAACCATTGCCTAAGAGATAACTGCATTCCTGCCAACAGCTGTTTGGATTTACAAATATTACCTTTCCTAAGATTATTCTATAGCCAAATGCTATATACATTTCAAGTTTCTCTAAATTGGAAATCCTGAAAGCTATCTACTTCTTTTGAGTATTAATCCTCAGTATACACGATTATTGTCTCATTTTACAGATAAGGAAATTGAAGCTTAGAGCAGTTAAGAACCTGACTAGAGGTCACAGTGCTGGTAAATGACTCAGCTGGAATTCCAACTCAGGTTTCTAAAATTCTGAAGACTGTAGCTTGAACTACTATACTACAGAAAGTCTACAGTGTTTTTATTTTAATCATGATTCTGACTGATCATTGGTTTTATATAACTGAAGGGGATAAACACAAATAGAGGCAGAGATAGAAGAAGAGACAGAAGAAGAGAAAATAAGAGAAGTGAAGAGAGGAAAAGAAAAGAAAAGGGAATGAAAGGAAAGAAAAGAAAAAAAAGAGAAAAAAAGAAATAATAAACATCCCTCCTTTCCTCAGGCTTGACATTTATTGAGATCATAATTCTACTAAGATTATGTATTTCTTTTACTAACAGGCCTAATAAATTTAAGCCATCTTTGCAATCCTGGAATAAAAGCCACCTGGAATATTGGTCAGTTTTCATAGATCCAAAGAATATAATTTGCTTTAGCTAGTTGAAATGGAAGTGATTTTATTATAGGATATTTGACAGTTTAAAGAATTTCTTGGAAGGTCATCAAACTGGGCTTGGATACGTAGGGACAAAATGCCAGGAGAGATTCCTGCCTGGAAGGGATAATCTATGCTGTCAGGTTGAGAGCAATAAAGGGAAAAAGGATGAGGATATGGGGTTTTCAGCATTTTTTTTTAACATCTTTATTGGAGTATAATTGCTTTACATTGTTGTGTTAGTTGCTGCTGTATAACAAAGTTAATCAGCTATACATATACATATACCCCATATCCCCTCCCTCTTGCATCTCCCTCCCACCCTCCCTATTCCACCCTTCTAGGTGGTCACAAAGCACCAAGCTGATCTCCCTGTGCTATGTGGCTGCTTCCCACTAGCTAGCTGTTTCACATTTGGTAGTGTATATATGTCAATGTCACTCTCTCAGTTTGTCCCAGCTTACCCTTCCCCCTCCCCGTGTCCTCAAGTCCAATCTCTACATCTGTGCTTTTATTCCTGTCCTGCCCTTAGGTTCTTCAGAACCTTTTTTTTTTTTTTTTTAGATTCCATATATATGTGGTAGCATACGGTATTTGTTTTTCTCTTTCTGACTTACTTCACTCTGTATGACAGACTCTGGGTCCATCCACCTCACTACAAATAAATCAATTTTGTTTCTTTTTATGGCTGAGTAATATTCCATTGTATATATGTGCCACATCTTCTTTATCCATTCATCTGTTGATGGACACTTACGTTGCTTCCATGTCCTGGCTATTGTAAATAGAGCTGCAATGAACATTTTGGTACATGACTCTTTTTGAATTCTGGTTTTCTCAGGGTATATGCCCAGTAGTGGGATTGCTGGGTTGTATGGAAGTTCTATTTTTAGTTTTTTAAGTAACCTCCATACTGTTCTCCATAGTGGCTGTATCAATTTACATTCCCACCAACAGTGCAAGAGGGTTCCCTTTTCTCCACATCCTCTCAGGCATTTACTGTTTGTAGATTTTTTGATGATGGCCATTCTGACCAGTGTGAGATGATATCTCATTGTACTTTTGATTTGCATTTCTCTAATGATTAGTGATGTTGAGCATCCTTTCATATGTTTGTTGTCAATCTGTATATCTTCTTAAGAGAAATGTCTATTTAGGTCTTCTGCCCATTTTTGGATTGGGTTGTTTGCTTTTTTGATATTGAACAGCAAATGCTGCTTGTATATTTTGGAGATAAATCGTTTGTCAGTTACTTTGTTTGCAAATATTTTCTCCCATTCTGAGGGTTGTCTTTTCATCTTGTTTATAGTTTCCTTTGCTGTGCAAAAGCTTTTAAGTTTCATTAGGTCCATATTTGTTTATTTTTGTTTTTATTTCCATTTCTCTAGGAGGTGGGTCAAAAGGATCTTGCTGTGAGTTATGTCAGAGTGTTCTGCCTGTGTTTTCCTCTAAGAGTTTGATAGTGTCTGGCCTTACATTTAGGTCTTTAATCCATTTTGAGTTTATTTTTGTGTATGGTGTTAGGGAGTGTTCTAATTTCATTCTTTTACATGTAGCTATCCAGTTTTTCCAGCACCACTTATTGAAGAAGCTGTCTTTTCTCCATTGTATATTCTTGCCTCATTTATCAAAGATAAGGTGACCATATGTGCATGGGTTTATCTCTAGGCTTTCTATCCTGTTTTGTTGATCTACATTTCTGTTTTTGTGCCAGTACCATACTGTCTTGATTACTGTAGCTTTGTAGTATAGTCTGAAGTTAGGCAGCCTGATTCTTCCAGCTCCGTTTTTCTTTCTCAAGATTGCTTTGGCCATTCAGGGGTCTTTTGTTTTTCCATACAAATTGTGAAATTTTTTGTTCTAGTTCTGTGAAAAATGCCAGTGGTAGTTTCATAGGGATTGCATTGAATCTGTAGATTGCTTTGGGTAGTAGAGTCATTTTCACAATGTTGATTCTTCCAATCTAAGAACATGGTATATCTCTCCATCTGTTTCTATCATCTTTAATTTTTTTCATCAGTGTCTTATAGTTTTCTGTGTACAGGTCTTTTGTCTCCCTAGGTAGGTTTATTCCTAGGTATTTTATTCTTTTTGTTGTAATGGTAAATGGGTGTGCTTCCTTAATTTCCCTTTCAGATTTTTCTTCATTAGTGTGTAGAAATGCAAGAGATTTCTGTGCATTAATTTTGTATCCTGCTACTTTACCAGCTTCATTTATTAGCTCTAGTAGTTTTCTGGTAACATTTTTAGGATTTTCTATGTATAGCATCATGTCATCTGCAAACAGTGATAGTTCTACTTCTTCTTTTCCAATTTACATTCCTTTTATTTCTTTTTCTTCTCTGATTGCCATGGCTAAAACTTCCAAAACTATATTGAATAATAGTGGTGAGAGTGGGCAACCTTGTCTTATTCCTGATCTTAGAGGAAATGGTTTCAGTTTTTCACTTTTGAAAACGATATTGGCTGTGGGTTTGTCATATATGGCCTTTATTTTGTTGAGGTAAGTTCCCTCTCTGCCTACTTTCTAGAGGGTTTTTATCATAAATGGGTGTTGAATTTTGTTGAAAGCTTTCTCTGCATCTATTGAGATGATCATATGGTTTTTCTCCTTCCGTTTGTTAATATGCTGTATCATGTTGATTGATTTGCGTATATTGAAGAATGCTTGCATTCCTGGGATAAACCCCACTTGATCATGGTGTATGATCCTCTTAATGTGCTGATGGATTCTTTTTGCTAATACTTTGTTGAGGATTTTTTTCATCTATATTCATCAGTGATATTTGCCTGTAATTTTCTTTTTTTGTAACATCTTTGTCTGGTTTTGGTATCATGGTGATGGTGGCCTCATAGAATGAGTTTGGGAGTGTTCCTCCCTCTGCTATGTTTTGGAAGAGTTTGAGAAGGATAGGTGTTAGCTCTTCTCTAAATGTTTGATAGAATTCGCCTGTGAAGCCACATGGTCCTGGGCTTTTGTTTGTTGGAAGATTTTTAATTTCCTTTTCCATTATGGTGCTTGTGATTGGTCTGTTTATATTTTCTATTTCTTCCTGGTTCACTCGCGGAAGGTTGTGCTTTTCTAAGAAATTGTCCATTTCTTCCAGGTTGTCCATTTTATTGGCATATAGTTGCTTGTAGTAATCTCTCATGATCCTTAGTATTTCTGCAGTGTCAGTTGTTACTTCTCCTTTTTCATTTCTAATTCTGTTGATTTGAGTCTTCTCCATTTTTTTCTTGATGAGTCTGGCTAATGGTTTATCAATTTTGTTTATCTTCTCAAAGAACCAGCTTTTAGTTTTATTGTTCTTTGCTATCATTTCCTTCATTTCTTTTTCATTTATTTCTGATCTGATATTTATGATTTCTTTCCTTTTGCTAACTTTGGGGTATTTTTGTTCTTCTTTCTCTAATTGCTTTAGGTGTAATATTAGGTTGTTCGAGAGTTTTTCTTGTTTCTTGAAGTAGGCTTGTATAGCTATAAACTTCCCTCTTAGAACTGCTTTTGCTGCATAGGTTTTGGGTCATCATGATTTCATTGTCATTTGTTTCTAGGTATTTTTTATTTCGTTTTTGATTTCTTCAGTGATCTCTTGATTGTTTAATAGTGTATTGTTTAGCCTCCCTGTGTTAGTATTTTTCACAGATTTTTTCCTGTCATTGATATCTAGTGTCATAGTGTTGTGGTTTGAAAGGATACCTGATACGATTTCAGTTTTCTTAAATTAACCATGGCTTGATTTGTGACACAAGATATGGTTTATCCTGGAGAATGTTCCATGAGCACTTGAGAGGAAAATGTATTCTGTTGTTTTTGGATGGAATGTCCTATAAATATCAATTAGGTCCATTTTCTTTAATGTATCACTTAAAGCTTGTATTTCCTTATTTATTTTCATTTTGGATGATCTATCCATTGGTGAAAGTTGGGTGTTAAAGTCCCCTACTATGATTCTGTTACTGTCGATTTCCCCTTTTATGGCTGTTAGCATTTGCCTTATGTATTGAGGTGTTCCTACGTTGGGTGCATAAATATTTACAATTGTTATATCTTCTTCTTGGATTGATCCCTTGATCATTACATAATGTCCTTCTTTGTCTCTTGTAATAGTCTTTATTTTAAAGTCTATTTTGTGTGATATGAGAATTGCTCCTCCAGCTTTCTTTTGATTTCCATTTGCATGGAATATCTTTTCCATCCCCTCACTTTCAGTTTGTATGTGTCTCTAGGTCTGAAGTGGGTCTCCTGTAGACAGCATATATACAGGCATTGTTTTTGTATCCATTCAGCCAGTCTATGTGTTTTGGTTGGAGTATTTAATCCATTTACCTTTAAGGTGCTTATTGATATGTATGTTCCTATTACCATTTTCTTAATTGTTTTGGGTTTGTTTATGTAGGTCTTTTCCTTCTCTTGTGTTTCCTGCCTAGAGAAGTTCCTTTAGCATTTGTTTTAGAGCTGGTTTGGTGGTGCTGAATTTCCTTAGCTTTTGCTTGTCTGTAAAGTTTTTAATTTCTCCCACAAATCTGAATAAGATCCTTGCTGGCTAGAGTAATCTTGGTTGTAGGTTTTTCCTTTTCAGCACTTTAATTATGTCCTGGCACTCCCTTCTGGCTTGCAGAATTTCTGCTAAAGGATCAGCGGTTATGGGGATTCCCTTGTATGTTATTTATTGCTTTTCCCTTTCTGCTTTTTTTTTTTTTTTTTTTTTTTTGCGGTACGTGGGCCTCTCACTGTTGTGGCCTCTCCCGTTGCGGAGCACAGGCTCCAGACGCGCAGGCTCAGCGGCCATGGCTCTCGGGCCCAGCCGCTCCGCGGCATGTGGGATCCTCCCGGACCAGGGCATGAACCCGTGTCCCCTGCGTTGGCAGGCAGACTCCCAACCACTGCGCCACCAGGGAAGCCCTCCCTTTCTGCTTTTAATATTTTTTCTTTGCATTTAATTTTTGATAGTTTGATTGATATGTGTCTTGGCATGTTTCTCCTTGATTTATCCTGTATGGGACTCTCTGTGCTTCCTGGATTTGAATGACTATTTCCTTTCCCATATTAGGGAAGTTTTCAACTATAATCTCTTCAAATGTTTTCTCAGTTCCTTTCTTTTTCTCCTCTTCTTCTGGGACCCCTATAATTTGAATGTTGGTATGTTTAATGTTGTCCCAGAGGTCTCTGAGACTGTCCTCACTTCTTTTCATTCTTTTTTCTTTATTCTGCTCTGCAGTAGTTATTTCCACTATTTTATCTTCCAGGTCACTTAGCCATTCTTCAGCCTCAGTTATTCAGCTATTGATCCCTTCTAGAGAATTTTTAATTTCATTTATTGTGTTGTTCATCATTGTTTGCTCTTTAGTTCTTCTAGTTCCTTGTTAAACATTTCTTGTATATTCTCTAGTCTATTTCTAAGATTTTGGATCATCTTTACTATCATTACTCTGAATTATTTTTCAGGTAGACCGCCTATTTCCTCTTCATTTGTTTGTTCTGGTGCATTTTTATCTTGCTCCTTCATCTGCGGTGTGTTTCTCTGTCTTCTCATTTTGCTTAACTTACTATGTTTGGAGTCTCCTTTTCGCAGGCTGCAGGTTCCTAGTTCCCATTGTTTTTTGTGTCTGCCCTCATTGGGTAAGGTTGGTTCAGTGGGTTGTGTAGGCTTCCTGGTGGAGGGGACTGGTGCCTGTATTCTGGTGGATGAGGCTGGATCTTGTCTTTCTGGTGGGCAGGTCCACGTCCGGTGGTGTATTTTGGGGTGTCTGTTACCTTATTATGATTTTAGGTAGCCTCTCTGCTAATGGGTGGTGTTGTGTTCTGTCTTGCTAGTTGTTTGGCATGGGGCGTCCAGCACTGGAGCTTGCTGATCATTGAGTGGAGCTGGGTCTTAACCTTGAGATGGGGATCTCTGGGAGAGCTCTCGTCAATTGATATTACGTGGGGGCTGGGAGGTCTCTGGTGTTCCAGTGTCCTGAACTCGGCTCTCCCACCTCAGAAGCTCAGGCCTGACACCTGGGCAGAACACCAAGACCCTGTCAGCCACATGGCTGGAGTGCCTTCAGAGTTGGAGAAGGTGGCCTGCAGTGGCTGTCCTTCGGCACTGCACATTAGAATCACCTGCTTCTTCCTTGTTTTGCCCCAAAAGCTGTGTTCCACAGAGAAAAACAGTAGCCTTGAAAATAGTCACAGCTCTGAGATGGCTGTTTTTTTCCTTTGTGTTTAGTCGGGTTCCACTTGCTTACAGGGAGCTATGTGCAGAGGCCTCGCACCCAGCTCTTCTGACCAGATTTCATAGTGCAGAATGGCTATTGCCAGCCCCTCAGCTCAGCCGGGCATGTGCAGAAGTGGGGCCAAGGACACTGGGTTTTCAGGATTTAATATGTAGATTTTTTTTTTTTTTTGAAAGAATGAGAATTTGGGAATTGGTGGTCGGTGGTTGGTTTCAGGTATTTGTGGTTAGAGGGTATAAGGTTGTCTGAGAAGAGTAAGACACGGTGATGAAAATAATATTTATCTAGTCATCATAAATTTTTCTTTTCATTTTGAAATTCAATACATTATTTTATTTTTTTAAATCCTATTATTTTTACCTCCTGACCCCCTTCACCCATTTCTGCTACCCCTGGCCTCTGGCAACCATCAATCTGTTCTTTCATTGTTATGGTTTGCTTTTTTTTTTTGATTCCACATACAAGAGAGATCTTATGGTATTTGTCTCTCTCTGTCTGATTTATTTCATTTAGCATAATGCCCTGGAGGTTCATCGATGCTGTCACAAATGGCAAGATTTCATTCTTTTCTGTGGCTGAATAATATTGCTGTGTGTGTGTGTGTGTGTGTGTGTGTGTGTGCATGCATGTGTATATAAGTATAAAACACATTTTTTTATCCATATCCATCAATGGACACATAGTTTGTTCCATATATTGGCTATTATAAATAGTGTTGCAATGAACATGGAGGTACATATATCTTTTTGAGTTAGTGTTTTCTTTTTTTTCTCTTTTTTTGATAAATACCCAAAAGTGGAATTGTTGGATCGTATGGTAGGTCTATTTTTAATTTTTTGAGGATTCTTCATACTGTTGTCCACAGTGGCTGCACCAGCTTACTTTCCCACCAACAGTGCAAGAGGGCGTCCTTTTCTCCACATCCTCACCAACACTTGTTATTTCTTGCCTTTTTGATAATAGCCATTCTAACAGATGTGAAGTGATATCCCATTATTGTTTTGATTTGCATTTCCCTGATGATTAATGATGTTGAGCATCTTTTTATGTACCTGTTGACCATCTGTATACCTTCTTTGGAAAAAATCCCTATTCATTTTAACTTAATCTACCTCTTTTCAATAAGTACTCCCTTCCCCACTTTTGCCTGATGTTTCTTTAATTTATATATATATAAATATATAATATATACAGTAATATATATTTTTTATATATATATACTTTTTTTTTTCCTGAAGAGAATGAACTTCTATCTTCTGCTAGGGAAGGGAGGAGAAGTTGCCTGGCTGCATGGAATATTGTCAACCAATCCTCTGGTTGTCAGCTCCATTTTTATTCCCACTTTCATAGGTACATAGCTTTGCTATGATCCCACAGTAAAAGTAGGGTTGTTTGGGGATTGGGGGTACACTACTGGCTCAGGTTTCAGGTATCATGTGTCTGTCTGCTTTCCAGTTTTCTTTTCCACCTGGTGTCTACTCTCAAAGTGCTTAGATTTTACAATGGACTCTTTATCTTTAAATATACCTTTTTTTCCCCTAATTTCTGTTTTTTAAAATAGTATATATATGCATTTATATAATGTAGGGTTTTAATATTTATTTTTAAAGAACTTTGAGGAATAAATCTATTGTCTAATAGATTGTCTAATTCTGTGTCAACCTGGTTAAAACCAGGCTGAATACTCTAGACATGGTTATAAAATATAATAAACAATACACATTCAATTTTATATGCATATCAGTAAAGAGTAAGAGCCAATATCTACTTAGTTTGACAGGACCAAATATGGCAGTTAGCATTATGAATTTTGTCTTAACTTTTTTCTTTCCTTGTCACACAGACTATATTTATTAAGTGTTTAAGAATAAAGCCAGTTAAAGAATTTGGAATTGTCTCTTCTTTGAAATATGTCTTACTAAAGCAATTGTCTATTAGGAAAGCATCGAACTTCATGAATAATCATTTCTATATTATGGGAAATACGCTGGAAGTAACTTGTTTTAAGTCTACTTAATTTAGTGCATGGAAAGATTTGATAAAGCTTCAGTGAAGTTCTGCAAAAACTGGTGCATAAACTCAGACGTGTGTATAGCAAGATTCATATGTTGTTCAAAATTGTCTCTAAGAAGTGAGTATAAAGTTCACAATAAAAAATGAGACAAATTTCCGTAAGTCACATGGTGTAATGTCACTATTTGCAGTCTTATAAGTTAGTTTTAAAGCTTTAGTCACAAATACAGAATGAGATTTATTAAAGTACACAAAATTCTGTTCTTCAGTGTGTTCATGTTGTATAATTAGGTTATTAGCTACATAATTTAATACATTTTTGTGTGGTAAAAACAGTTTAACTGTTAGCAGCTGCCTCTAAAATAGCTTTACACTTATTCAGATTTAAACTATCTAGTGACTCGAGTAAGTAATTATAATTTTGTTGTAACACGATGTAACATATGGTGTTTACGTTCTTCTCAAGAGCTCCTTGAGGGGAGGAAAAAAATACAGAAGCATCAATATAAATAGTGATTTAGGGAACCAATATATACAAAGATTAATGGTAGCTAATAAGATATTAAATAGTTGTTAAAGTATTTGAATTTGTCTTATTGGATTATTGAGTTATGAGATTGTATTTTCAGTTGTTTGCTAGGTGCTAGCATCTTTACATAACATATTCATTTTGAGTAATCTGCTTTCTAAATTGAGGTTTATGGGTCTTTTGTTTGTTTGTTTTTTGTTTTTGCGGTACGCGGGCCTCTCACTGTTGTGGCCTCTCCCGTTGCGGAGCACAGGCTCCGGACGCGCAGGCTCAGCGGCCATGGCTCACGGGCCCAGCCGCTCCGCGGCACGTGGGATCTTCCCGGACCGGGGCACGAACCCGTGTCCCCTGCATTGGCAGGCGGACCCTCAACCACTGTGCCACCAGGGAAGCCCGATGTTTAGGGTTTTTTAACTTTATCACAGAATTCATTTCAAGCAGTGTATCCCTCTTTCTGAATAACAAAGCATTATTTTATGTCTGTTTATATTTTAGACTTCAACATGTAAGAGGCAGATAACCCAGTATTGTTTCAATTAAAAAGGATAGACATAACATTTCTTTTAAGATAATGTTAAAAGTTATAAACACAGTCAAAATTCTAGTATATTCAGGTTTGGTTTTAAAATAGACTGTATTCCAAATATTTGCTCAAAAGTTATCTGTTTTAAGTGTTGCTCCTGCTAAACCATAAAGACTCTTTAAAGCTATGGCTTATCTAAAAAATAACTATAGTACAAGCTTTAATTTCTTGAGCACTTCCAATGGGTTAAACAGGCTTTAAGGTGTTTTACATGTATTTTTCTCAGGAAAAACTCTGTAAATTAGGCATCTTTAACCTTATTTTCTATATGAAGAAACTGAAACTAGAGTCTTTTTTAATATCCCCAGTATATCTCTAGTAAATGGCAGAGCCAGAATGATTTTAAAACCCATTGTTTAAAGTATTATGCTATGCTATCAATTGTACTAGACACAGTTGTCTAATTCTGTGTCATCTGTATTAATTGAATGAAGACAGGGACTAGATCAGAGCACCTTTTATGACCACTCAAAGGATGTTTTGACTAGATAGATAATTCAGTATCACAGAGGAGCATATTATCATGATTGCTATTAACAAAACAATGATAATAAATACTTTAAAATAAATCTTATAGCATATAGTTCTTTTTCATCTGCAGTTAACTCCTCTGTTTCTGTGGAATAATTCATCAGACAGTTTACCCTGGGATTTAAGAAACATACCGTCTTCTGAACTCACAGGAGAGGAGACTCTTTCCTCTCCAACCTTATCTAGATTCCTTCTAGGGGGTTAGATAAATGTGGGCCTAAAGTATTGTGTTAATCTACGTTTGGATCCGCATAGGTAATATTTACATTTTTTAAAAATATGATACTCTAATTTGTAGTGATTCATTTTTTTAAATATTAGGGGCAGTTTTTATCCTGGGAAGTGAAAGTTCTGAAACCTAATCGCAAGTGATATTAGCCAATTTGTAAATATTGTGTAGTCCTGGATCCCAGTCCCCTCCTTGCAGTCTTTTCTCTTCTCTGGCTGCACTCATTCCCTGGTTGATTTCATACCATCTACGGCCTGATGCCTCACAACTATTTTAACTCCATCCCAGACTTACCTGAGTTTCAGACTCATATATATAAATGCCTACTCAGTAGCTCCACTAGTATATCTATTAGGAATCTCCAAATTGATAAAACCATTCAAAAATTTTGATTCTTATGCCATTATACCCACCTCACCGTCCTCAATCTATTTCTCTCTGGGTCTACATATCTCCTTCACAATTTCAATAAATGATTTTGTTAACTCCTTCATTGTTCTGGCCAAAGGAAAATAAAAGAAAAAAATTTCATCTTTGACTCTATTCTTTCATTTCTTCTTACACCCATTCCATCCATCAGCAAGTGAGCTCTGCCTTGAATATATATGAGTATATTCCAAGTCTCTCCATTTCTTCCACTTATGCTACCATCATCATCCTCATCATCTCTCACCCAGGGTGTGGCATGGTTTCTTACTGGCCTTCCTGTTTCTACACTTGTCTCCTCTATAATCCATTTTTCACAAGGAGCCGGAGTTTTCTTTATAAAAGACAAGTTGTATTGTGTCATTCCCCTGCTTAAAACACTTGAAGCATCCCATCAAACACAAGGTTAAAGTGAAATTAGTTGCCAAGGGCTGTAGTGCTGTATCTTCTAGCCCATGGCAGCTTTTCCACTCTCATCTCTGATTTCTCTTGTATGTCTTTTCTCGCTTTGGCCATGCTGACCTCATGTTGTTTCTTACACATAGCAAATTCTCTCATTCCTCAGGACAGTTGTACTAACTTTTCTTTTGTCTCCATTCTTCATTCTCCAGATTATCATATGACTCATTCCATCATTCCATTTAAGAATCTGTGCTGTGTCACAGATATTTGCCTGTGTCACAGCTCATCAGAAAAGCCTACTCCAGCTACCCTGCCTAAAATAGCTGTCGTATTCCAGCTCCTTCTCCTGATTTATTTTACTTCGTGACATTTATTATTTTTCACAGTACAAAAACCCTTGTCACCTGACATGAAATTATATGTATGTATTTAAAACTAGTTTTGCTCAGTAGAGTAGAAAGTCAGCATGGGCACAGACTTATTCACCATTGTGTTCCCAGCTCATACAACAGTGACTGGCACAGAATACCTTTTTTTTTTTTTTTTTCGTGGTACACGGGCCTCTCACTGTTGTGGCCTCTCTGGAGCACAGGCTCCGGAGGCGCAGGCTCAGCGGCCATGGCTCACGGGCCCAGCCGCCCCGCGGCATGTGGGATCTTCCCGGACTGGGGCACGAACCTGTGTCCCCTGCATTGGAAGGCGGACTCTCAACCACTGCGCCACCAGGGAAGCCCCCAGAATACCTATTTAATAAATATTTGTTAAATGAAAAAGCTATTATGTCATGTTGTGCTTTAACATGTTTCTGTGTATATGCAGTACTCGTATACCTAAGTGTATATATGTGTGTGTGCATCTGATATGCAGAGAGGTAAGAATTTATTATCATGGTTTATGTTAATAGAAATCATGATAATGTGCTCTCTTCTGATACTGAATTATCTAATCAAAGCATGTTTTGAATTATCATAAATTTAATCTGGTCCCTGTTTTCATCCAGTTAATACAGGTGATGTAGAATTAGCCAGACAATTGTGTATAGTTGAGGTAAAACCTGTATTCCCCGCAAATAGAAAGAATTGGGTGTTTTAATTTCAAGTAACCCAATATGGTGAAGTTATTTAATACTCTGTCTTGTATATCCTTTTTTCCCTTAACTGCATCTAATCTTTTCCTGACTTGATAATCTTGGTAACATTTTTGGTACCTCATTTTAGTTAGAAATTGTGTTCAGCTGCAAATCAAAACAAAAACATAAAATAACAGTGACTGAAACCCTATTGTATTTATTCTTACACACAAAAAAGTCTGGAGGTAGCAGCCCAGAGGGGGTAGATAGGGCTGCTCTTGGAGGTTGTCTGGGACCCTGACTCCTGTTATTGTTCTGTCTTGCTTTGCACATGTCCAGCTTCTGTAATAAAGACCACTTTAGTCTAGTGGAGTTCTTGTTATTGTTTTTTTGTTTGTTTTTTTTTTTTGGAGTTCTTGTTTTAAAGCAACATTCCAAGTAGTAGTAGGGAGGAAATGAGGAAGGTGAAAAGTGACATACTTGTTAGTTGAACCGCTTCACGTGAGGAGCCACTCTGGAAATCCCACACAGTACTTCTGCTTATGTGTCATTGGCCAGACCTCACACCAAAAAAGCCTGGAGAAATGTAATCTTTTGATTGGATACATTACTATCCCCAAAACACCAGGGATGTGTTACTAGGAAGAAGGGGGAGTGATTACTGATGGACAAATAACAGAATATTTTAAATACATCTCTGAGTTTCTTATGAAGTTTTTCTACTGTTGTTACAGTTATTGGCATATGTTTATTTTTCCATATCTTCCTATGCATTCCACCCCCATATATCACATTATTGTGCTGTTTCTGTAATTAGCCACACTATTTAGGAGTGTATTTTACACAATAGTCAGTCAGTAAATACTTGTTACATTTGTATTCAAACGACAACCCATTAGCTTGATTTCATTAGCACCTTATTCTGGCAGATGCTAAAAAGCAGGAGAAGCCTTGTCTTCTTGTGTTGTCAGCACTTCTACAGATATTTTAAAAACAAGAAAAATGAACACAATCTGTTTTTACTGTATTCTCACATAAATGGCCAAATTGCCTACTTAAATTTGAAAGAAAACCCAACTGAGGTATCAACACACTTTGAAAGAGAGCTATTAGCAATGCAAACACTGTTAACTGAGATTTGTATTCAATAAAATAAACAAAAACTTGAACCTCCTAAAGTAAATTGTGAATAAAATGGCTATCAGTTATGGTAATGAAGTTAAACACAGGGGGAAAAAAATTCCAACCATACCTGCTCCCTTGGCTAAATTACATGCAGCGTGGAACTTACATTTCTAAAATATGTTTCCCATTTTACTCAGAATATGTTTTGATTTTACTTAAAAACCAAGCTTTTAAAATACATAAGAAAATATTTAATATGAAAATATTTAATAATTTAATTTCAAGTGCCAAATATCATCTTCATGTTTTATATAACTTGTAATGATTTCATTAATGTAACATTTGTCTCTATATCCAACTCCTCTACACAGAAATACAAGCAAGTTTTCAACATTTTAAGGCATGATTCTTGAAGAATAACCTGCATCAAAATAATCAAGTTAAGTTTTTTAATTGAAGTTAGCTAGTAAGGTCTTCGTTAGTGTCTAAGTTTCTGAGCAGTCTATAGATGTGTTTTATGACATTACATTATGTAATATGTTCAGTAATTCTTGATAGCTTTATGTCATGTGCTAAATAGCCTCTATTTTAAAGTTTGAGGTACTTATGATACACACACATGGATTTCCTTACAATTTTTTCTAAAAAATTGAAAAGTTTTGAAAATTAATTATGTTCCCAGTTCTCATATCAAAGTTTAAACTGCTAGAGTACAAGAACCATATATATATATATATGTGTGTGTGTGTTACCAAACTCAGGTTCCGCTGATCACTGCTTGAAAGCCAGTACTTGAAAAACAGTTGTTGGTTGGAAAGGAAAGGATTGCTTTATTCAGGAGGCCAGCAACCTGGGGAGAAGAGAGACGCATGTCCAAAAACCAATTCCCAAGATTCTGCTCGACCATGAAAGTTTTTAAAAGGAGAATCATTTGGACAGGCTGTCAGAGTCTTCTTGTTTTCCATTGTGTGCAGACTTTCTTCTCATTGGTTGGTGGTGAAGGAACAGGGACATATTCCAAGAATCTTGTGCTCAGCTTGAAGTCAACATCCTCCACCTGGGTGGGGGCCTTAGTTCCCCCACAGAAGAACTCAAAGGTATTGTTATGTATATTCCTTGAGGAGGAACCAGGACCCTGCTTTATCTCTGCACTATTGTTTCTAGACTGCTTCTCCTTTGTTTCTAAGTTCCCTCCCTTCCCTGATTAGCAACAGTTTGAATCTGCTCTTTGGAACTCAGGAAGCTGAATAAGGCCTCTTTCCTACAAACAAGAAACAAGAAACAGGACATAGAAAGGCTTTGTACCAAACAGGGTCCTGCTTGGTTTCATATATATATGTTTATGTCCTCTTTTAGATTTTCATTAAGTACTTATTGAATAAAAGTACTTCTTAAGTTTCATTAGGTACTTTCTGAAGCTATAGTAAAACTAGGTTAAAATGATAAAACGAGGAACACAGAGGACCCTGTATACATATGTTTTCCCACTGATATGAATATATTATTTAAACTCAAAATAAATTTATGAAGACTCATCAGATTTAAACCCAGATTAAAGCTAAGTAATTTGAGGGTAACCCTTTTCCTCTTCTCATCGTAAAAAAAATATTTTCCCTTTATAAAAATATTTATCATGTTTTGCTAGTATTTTGTCCCACTTTTAAAGTGGGATTGGGTAAAAAGAAATAAAGCCCTCGTTCTAGGTAGTGCTCCAGGGTCTTGGTCACTTGATCCATGGAACCAAGGGAGCAGAAAAGTGCCAGATTAAAAGTGCACAGAGAATTTGTTGCAGGAAAAAAAGTGGGGCACGAGAGGATGGTCATGTCCTAGGTCTCAGACAAGTCCCTGGGATGGCTGCCAAGTGTGGGCTCTTGGCTTTGCACAGGAAAGCATTCAAGAAGGAGCCATAGTAAAGTGAAAGAAGGTTTATTCAGGGAGATACACACTCCATAGACAAGAGTGCAGGCCGTCTCAGAAGGCAAGAGTTGCCAGGGCACAGAGTTGTCAGTTTTTATAGGGGTGGGTAACTTCATAGGCTAATGAGTGGGATGATTATCCCTTTTGGGGAAGGGGTGTGGATTTCTAGGAATTGGGCCACGGCCCACTTCTTGACCTTTTATGGTCAGCCTTGGAACTGTCATGGTCCCTGTGGGTGTGTCATTTAGTGTGCTGATGTGTGACAGTGAGCGTATAATGAGGCTCAAGGTCTAGGGGAAGTCAACTTGTCCGCCATCTTGGACCTAGTTGGTTCTAACCAGTTCATTTTGTATCCTCAATGGCTATGTCATTCTTTTAAAGGTTGTGCCCTGCCCCCTTTCTGTCTCAAATTCACATCAAAGGAACTAATTGCAAGGGGACTCTAGCTACTCTAGGTACACAGGAAAGGGATTAGCTGTTGCACTTGTATTTCAGTTTTAACAGTGGTAAGCTAAGCCAGGGAGAGCATTAAGGAGGTCATGGAGTTTTCTCTTTGAAATTTTGATACTTCCTTCTATATTTAAATGTGGCATAAAACATAAAATAGTCAAAGCTCAAAGTGGGAAGCAGGACTACTAAGCTATGATGGTCCCTGTTTCTTGTATCAAGAATCAGCCCCTTTTTCTCCCATCAAGAAAAAAAGAACTGAAGTATATTTTTATAGTAAAAAAAATAGAGATGTAAAGTGAAAAAAATAGTGCTTCTTATCTTTGATATGCTAATGGGAAAAATTGCTTAGTAATTTAAAACATATTAGTAACAGAATAAAAAATGTAAAACATTTATATTAGGGAAAAAATAAAATGGCTATCATCTAATACACAAATATTTAAATGCACGGAGAAGTGATAAGTGATAATTTCTCAAAAAAGCATCCAAATAGATTGAGTTGCATACATACAATTTAGATAGCAGTTATAAAATCTACCATGCACCTCATACTTAATTTTACTATTTCTACAATAAAGTATTTATTGATGATACTGTGGGGGACAGCAACCATCCCTTTCCTTTATCTGTCTAAGCTCTTGACTAGAATCCCTGTAACAGACAGATTAAAGAGTGAAAAGCATACAAATATATTTAATCTAAGTTGTTCATGACACAGGAGCCTTCATGAGGAAGTGAAGACACAAGGCAACAGTTAAAACTGAGTGCGTTTATGCTAGGTCTGATGAAGAGTGGACAGTTGTGGAAAGATATGATAGGACAAAGCGTATGAGGTGAGTGTAGTAAAATGGCGGAACTGTAGCAAGGCTTGTTTGTTCAGATTCCTCTCTGTGTCTCTTGTCTTCAGAGATAAAGAGGATGCTCTTTTCCCCCAGGTAAAGGAAGGGCACCTCTCACAGGAGGGTTTTATGACCTGCTTCAAGGGAAGGTCAGAAAGTGCTTCCTGCACATGCTACTTCTCAGATTCTTCAACTTGAAATATTTAACGTGCCACTGTGCCATCTTTGGGGAGTAGTGTGTCCTGAACCCCTTCAATGCCAAACGAAACATGATTTTTAAGTATGTTTTCCAACATGCTCTCAATGATTTTACGTCATTTGTTCAGGTCAACAGATATGCATTCAGCCTTCCTAACCAGAGTGTTGTGCCAGGCCCTGTAAAGCAGCGGTCCCCAGCCTTTTTGGCACCTGGGACCGGGGGTGGGGGGAGGGGGGATGGTTTGGGGATGATTCAAGCGCATTACATTTACTGCGCACTTTATTTCTATTATTATTACATTGTAATATATAATGAAATAATTCTACAGCTCACCATAATGCAGAATCAGTGGGAGCCCTGAGCTTGTTTTCCTGTAACTAGATGGTCCCATCTGGGGGTGACGGGAGACAGTGACACCCGACGTGTTTTGCTTATGTCCAGTCTACTCTGTAGTCTCGTTTCGGTTGCCGTCACTGCAGAAAACCCTGCTTCACAAAGATGGGATGCTGGAAATGGAAGCAGGCTTTTTAGTGCTTTTGTGGCAATCTCAGGATATTCCACCTTGACTTTAATCCAGAACATATGGAGATTTGAAGTTGTCCCAAACATACTTTTAAGGCCACCGTCATTTGCGATCTCAAGCAGTTGATCCTCTTCCAGCACAGACAAAGTCGATTCACCTGGCTTATTCACAAATGGGTCGTGGATCCATTCCTTCCCAGTCCGGGCGTCTTTGGTGGTTGGGAAGTAATGCTCAAACTCCTTTGAAAGCTGAGATAGGTGACCATGCACCAGCTGGGAGAAAGAAGGCCCTGGCTCAGCCTCTTTCAAAATCTCTGCTAATGTCTGAAATATGTCAAAATTCCCAGTGTTCACTCGTCACCCCCATAATTCTGGTTTGGCTTTGAATGTAGCCACTTTATCTATCGACTTGAATACAGTTGTCGTTCTTCCCAGAAGTGACAAATTGAGTTCGTTGAGCAGGTTGAATATATCACACAAGTAAGCAAGTTTTGCGACCCATTCTCTGTCACTGAAATGTGCTGCCAGTGGTGACTGTTTGCTAAAAGAAATCTCTTTTGCTGAGTTACAAGAGCGGCTCTTGTAACTCAGAAACTCTGGCCAGTGATTCCCCTTTAGAAAGCCATCTCACTTCTGTGTATAAGAGAAGACGTGTGTGCTCTGGGTCCATCTCACAGATCTGTGTAGACGTGAGTTAAGGGCATGTACTTTAATGTGGTTGATAATCTTAATCACATCCTGCAAAACGTTGTTAAGTTCAGGAGACATTTTTCGGCTAGCCAGCGTTTCTCTATGGATGACACAGTGCATAGACTCACATTCAGAAGCGACCTCTTTGACCCGAGTAGTGAAACCAGAAAGCCATCCAGTCATGGCAGCCGCTGCGTCCGTGCATATACTGACACAAAATGACCAATTCGGTTTTCCTGATATGAAATCATTCAAAGACTCGAATAGTTCTGCAGCTGTGGTGTTGGTTGGCAACAAAAATGCACATAACATATCCTCATGCACATCCTCCTGAAAAACATATCGCACAAAAACAAGCATTGTTGCCTTGTTGTCAACATTGGTAGACTCGTCAACCTGGATTAATTCTCTCTAACAGTTATGCCTCAGTATCCTTTGCTATTTCATCAATTCGTCTAGTTACGGTGCTAGCCGAAAGAGGAACACGTGCCACCTTTTGAACTGCAGCCTCTCCTAAAAGTTCATGACAATTGTCCTTAGCAGCAGGCACGATCAACTCTTTACCAATAGTAAAGGGCTTCTTAGCTTTAGCAATGCGATTAGCCACTAAGAATGATGCTCTCAGTGCAGAAACATTTGATGAAGTGGTGGCCTTCAATACTTGCTTCTGTTCTTCATGTTCACATTTTTTTCTTTTGAAAAACTCCAAAGGCTTGTCTTTTAATGCAGGGTGCTTGGTCTCCATGTGGTGATGAAGCAGTTTTGAAGGTTTCACGGCTTTGTTGGATAGCCGGTCACCACACATTAAACAAAGCGGGCTTGGAGAATGTGAATCACTTGTTGCAATGACCCGTAATTTAAGTAGGACTCTTGGTATTTTGTTTTAAATGCAGCTTTCTTTTTGTTGGCAGTCTTAGAGGCTTCTGCTGTCTCATCCTTGGGTCTTTCCCCCTTTCCAAAGAAGCTCGCCAGCGACATTTGTGTTTTGCTCGTTTTGGCTAGGGTTAGCTTGTGGGCTTACCACAACTGTGACTGAGACAAGTGCACAGTGTGGGAAAGGAAGTGCTAAATAGAATAATGGGCGGGCCACGTTAAAGCCTGCCACCAGATGCAGCTGAACAACTGAAGTACATCAACTCACTTGCCACTGTAAAGCCTGCCACCAGAGGCAGCTTGTCACTTGCCACTCACTGATAGGGTTTTGATATGAGTCTGCAAGCAATTGATTTATTATGGTCTCTGTGCAGTCAAACCTCTCTGCTAATGATAATCTGTATTTGCAGCCACTCCCCAGGGCTAGCATCACTGCCTCAGCTCCATCTCAGATCATCAGGCATTAGATTCTCATAAGAAGCATGCCACCTAGATCCCTCGCGTGTGCAGTTCACAGTAGGGTTCACACTCCTGTGAGAATCTAATGCCACCACTGATCTGACAGGAGGCGGAGCTCAGGTGGTAACGTGAGAGATGGGGAGTGGCTGGAAATACAGACGAAGCTTCGCTCACTGGCCTGCCACTTACCTCCTGCTATGCGGCCCGGTTCCTAACAGGCCACCAACCGGTAGCGCTCCACGGCTGGGAGTTGGGGACCCCTGCTGTAAGGGATGCTAAAGTGAGGAAGATGCAGTGTGTTGAATAAGAAAATAATACAACAGTACTATAATAAGATGACTAAGATAGTGAACTGAGAGAAGTTCTCATGTCTCATGGTGATGGTTAGGCAGGATAAACTGGAGGGAGAAGCAACTTACTGACATTTGTGACTATGATATCTGAATTTTCCCCATTTCACCATGATCTTCTGGCACCATTCTACTGGCTCCCTCCAGTCTCTTTTCTCTTAAATCCTTTTTTGTCTCCTCTATTAGAACAACTTGTGCCTCCTTATAAGCTATCTGTATAACCAAAGCTTAGTCATCATTAAGTCAAAGATCCACTATTAAATTTTTTGAGTAATATTTTCAGACACCAACACTTCCTCCCAAGTAGTAGACTGTATCTTTCTTTTGTGCTTTTCCTCCGTAAAAGCACAATTATAGTACCTATGCCAGTGCATTGCAGTAATTCCCTGTGTTTCTTCATTAGACTGATATTGATCTGATGGTTGGTATGATGTCTTATTTATCTCAGAATTGGTTGTGCATAATGCATTGTCTACAGTGCCTAACTAATAATAGACTTTCAATAAATCTCACTGAATAGGAAGAATAACTAGAAAATGGCATTCAGGTTTTTCAGGATGTTGGAGAAATAGAAAAAAAAAAAAAACAAGAACAAAACCAAAAAACCTCAAGCTACTCCAGTAAAAGTGAGTTTATTTTATAAATAAAACAGGGAATTAAGGAGGAAAATAATAGCCTCAGGGGTAAAATAAGTGGAACCAGTGGTGTGCTGGTAAATGGTTAATAATCAGCTCTTTAAGGAGAAGCAGATCTGTAGCATTTGCCAGTTTCTTTGGTGCCCTTGCTCCACCATGGCAAATGTCAAGCTACCAGGTCAAGTCACTGAAGTTGGAGCTGGGAAAAGATGAGCACAGTCAGCTCTTGCAAACTCGTGTAAGGTGACTCCAGCAAAGAACTCCTGGCAAACTGGAAAATCATCCTCCTCTAGTAGTCACTGTGTTTCTCATGGTCTGATATGCGACAGTCACCCCATTAGTCGACCAAACTCTTTACTCCTTTTCTGTGCTGCTTTTCTTTCTCTGCTTTTTCTCCTCCACTGTTGCCTAATTTCTCTCAATTTTCCTTTGTTTCTAGCCGGTAACTTCTGTTTAGGGTTGGCTTCTGTTGTCACATAATTGCCGTCATGTCAGGACTTCCGTTCACTGACGTTTCTATGCTTCTTTGATACCTAATATGTATTTGTCATACATACATTTGGGATGGCTGATATTCAAACAGCTGAGAGAAACTTTTATTGATTTGGCAAGTGACTGTCTAGTATAAAATGCCAAAGTTAGTGCCCTCATTAATATTCTCTCCTATGTTTCTGCCAAGGTCAGCTTGAGGGCCAAACTGCACCTACCCCTGGCATCACAGAATCACCTGATATGATAAAACGAAACTTTTTAAATGAATAACTTCTCAGAAACAGCTATAGGAATGGCAAGTTCTCTGATGTTTTACTCTGTACGGATAGCCTTTCTGTGAGGGGGGAACATAGGGTAGACTATATATTTTTCAAGGACAGAGAAGAGCAGGTGCCAGAATTTGTAAATGTCTATGATTCTAGTGTTTTCATATGTACAAAATACTGGTGATATAATCTGATTGCACAGAATCATTAGAATTTTCCTGTAAGCTTGATCTCACGGTCACAAATTGTGACTGCTTTTTCCTAAACGTCCAGATACTACCTTTAAATTTAAGGCAAGCAGAAAACCTGAATTCACAGATTTCTGAAACATCTTGGAAAAGTGAAACTATGAGCCATACATAAGCATTTTTAAAAATTAATTAAACTTTTTATTTTATATTGTAGTATAGTTGATTAACGATGTTGTGTTAGTTTCAGGTGTGTACAGCAAAGTGATTCAGTTATACATATACATGTATCTATTCTTTTTCAAATTCTTTTCCATTGAGGTTGTTACATAATATTGAGCAGCGTTCCCTGTGCTATACAGTAAGTCCTTGTTGGCTATCCATTTTAAATATAGCAGTGTGTACATGTCAGCATTTCTGAACATCTATATATCTTATATAAATATGTGTATATTCTAATTTTGTATGCATATATATACACAAATAATTAAATGTGTATATACATATAAATGAATTAAATGTGTATATATGTATGTATATATCTATTCAGAAATAGAAAACGTATATCTTTATACACAAAACAGATTTCTTTTCAACATTCTCCTCACCACCACCACACATATACCACAAGTGTATATTAGTAAAAAAGCGATGATGAATAGGTGAAGAACAACTTTATAGATTTCACAAAATTTATAAAATATAAGAAGTTTGAGTTAAATAAAGATACACTTAAATGGTTAAAATAGCTCTATTAAGTAGTTTTAATGGTTAAAACTACTTAATTGTCATAAAATGAATTTTTAAAGTTATGTTTTAATATTATAAAAGATCACAAAGTATAAATATTTTACTAAGAAACTTTATAAATATGCATTTGTTTAGTTTTATGTACCAAGTTAAAGTAGTCCTTTGCATGGAAGCAACCTAAATGTCCATCAGTAGAAGAATGGGGGCTTCCCTGGTGGTGCAGTGGTTGAGAGTCCGCCTGCCAATGCAGGGGACACGGGTTCGTGCCCCGGTCCGCGAAGATCCCACATGCCGCGGAGTGGCTGGGCCCTGAGCCATGGCCGCTGAGCCTGTGCTCCAGAGCCTGTGCTCCGCAACGGGAGAGGCCACAGCAGTGAGAGGCCCACGTACCGCAAAAAAAAAAAAAAAAAAATAGAAGAATGGATAAAGAAGATGTGGTACATATATACAATGGAATATTACTAAGCCATAATAAGGAACAAACTGTGCCATTTGCAGAGATGTGGATGGAGCTAGAGACTGTCCTACAGAGTGAAGTAAGTCAGAAAGAGAAAAATATCGTATAATATCGGTTGTATGTGGAATCTAGAAAAATGGTACATATAAACTTATTTGCAAAGCAGAAATAGAGACACCGTTGTAGGGAACAAAATCATGGATACCAAAGGGGGAAGGGAGGGGTGGGATGAATTGGGAGATTGGGATTGACATATTTACACTACTATGTATAAAATAGGTAACTAATGAGAACCTACTGTATAGCACAGGGAACTCTACTCAATGCTCTGTAGTGACCTAAATGGGAAGGAAGTCCAAAAAAAAAGAGGGGACATGTGTGTATGTATAGCTGATTCACTTTGCTGTACAGCAGAAACTAACACAACATTGTAAAGCAACTATACTCCAATAAAAATTAATAATAAAAAAAGAATAGCACATGAAGTTCAAAATCAGAAAAAATTGAATAAAAAATAAAGTAGTCCTTTAAGTAATAATTATTGGCTATTTAGAATAAGACACACAAGATATATAATGAATAAATGAGTAAATGAAGTAATACATGCCATTTTGGGTTGAAAGTGTCTATAATTTTAACCAGTAAATTATTTTAAAAATACACTCAAGTTAAGATGTTACATTCACTTACAATATGAATGCTGACTGTATATAATTTCACTCTTTTTTACACATTTGAATTAATGCTACTATTAATAAGATTTTACCATTAACATCTAGTAGGGGCAGATATGAGATATGAGATCATTTATATTTTCCTATCACAAAAAAAGTGCACTCTTCTTCAGTAATTTGAATTTTTATCTTGTCATTTTGGGTCTTTTACAACATTTATTATCATAGTTAATAAAAGTAATAGATTGTCTATTAATATTTGAAAAATGGCACAAAGTAAACAATAATACTATTTCTAATTCATTTAATACAATGAACAAATATTTTGTCTGACATTGTTAACAAATTATTGATAATAGCCAACTAGTAAAAAACTAAAATATAAATAGAACTAATCTGGGAAGCTGTTCAGCTGCCTTTGAAAAGCTTAAAGACCACCACTTGGTCTTTAAGTATAGACAGCATCACTGATAAAGCTGCATGTATGGAACACACCAAAAATACTGTTTATTTTTTTCTTAGGTATCTCATGCCTACAGAGATATCACTTGTCACCTAATGATGGCAGTGCATGAGGTGTGGGCTGCATGGAATGTAATGACAGGCCTCATTTAAACAGAAAGCAAAGCAGAGTATCAAGGCCATAATATTTTCTCTGTAAGAAGTGAAGTATTTATTAAAATAAAAGTGTAAAATTTTAAAAGTATTAATTATAATAATAACTTATAAAACTTAACCAATTAAGCTGTTTAAAAGAACAATGAAGAAAATTAATTTATGCCATGTTTGGAAACTAGTTTTCTCAACAAGGAAATTAGTTGAAAATCCCTAGCCCATGATTTCCTAAAAAGTCACTTATAACTTGGATATTAGTAACAATTCAGGCTCTCTTTTCTGCTGGCCTATGTCACTTCCAAATACTTTAATGATGACACTGTATTGTTAACCAATATGAATTTGTCACTGCCTACTAAACAGACCAATCATTTTGTAAATACAAAATAATTTTCTTTATTCTATGAAGTATCTCATTGTTCTCATTCTCCTTTGGTGCCCTATACTTCTTTCTTTTCTCAAATGAAATGTAGAGGAAAAAATCATGGCAACCCATTGTGTCTGCAACAATCTCTGTAAAATACTTCTGTCCAAGGTTCTTTCCAGTCAGGAACACAATTCTTAGCAAACAGGTCACTAACTCAATTAACTCTCTCCTATGTTCTCAGAGGTGTTTCTGCATCAAGCTTGAATTGGCTTATTATTTAACAAACTGTACAAGGCCTTTGGGAAACCTGTTTTTAACAAAAATGGGTTCTTAAATAGCCTTTGGTCTCCTTAAAGGATTCTGAATAACTGCATAAAATCCTAATACACTTATTAGCAGTGCATCCGTATGCAGATATTAAACAGAGTGAGAGATAAGTTTCTTTCCTGACTCCCGAAGGGACATCCTAATATTGTGTTTTTAAACATTGCTTGACCTATGAACACCTAATATACAGATATTTTACCTAAGGATCACTCCAGTACTTTGACAATTAAGAAATACACCTGAAGACTTGTTTAGGATTCTCTGTACTCTTCTTTGTTAGAATCTGGGATGCCCAGGTTTAAAGGAGAGCCTTCCCCTCTTTCCATTTTTCTTACTCAGACAACTTTTAAAAATATATTTATTCTTTTCCAGTTACTCCACTGTAGTAAGGATTGCAAAGTCAATTGAGCCATGGTTTCTTTCCTCTAAGAAATTGCATTCTGGTGAGGAGTGGGGCAAGAAACAAACAAACTACAATTACAGGCAAGATTGTTAAGGGTTAAAATAGATTTTTAAGTAAACACATCTAATTTTGACCAAGAGATTCCATATTTCCCAGAAAGCTAATATTTGAGCTGAATTTTTAATAATAAGTCAGATTGTGCTAGAATAGGGAAAGGCCATTCTGAGCAGAAGGAAAGATGGTGGAAGCATGGAGGTGAGTACAGACTGTGTGAAGTCGTACAAGTAGTTCGTGTGACTGTTCGCTGTATGGGTTCCTATAATGGGAGGCAGTTGAAGCCAAAAGAGTAGGCAGAATCACTGAAAACATTGGAGGAAGAAAAGGGAATGCATATATTAAATTTTCATAAACTTACCTAGACAGAAACTTTTAGAACATAAATTGTTTGAAATTTGGAGACTTGCAATATGCCAAAAATCTAAACAAGAAACGCATCAATCTTAAACAGCCTACCCATGTGTAAACATAGCAGGTAAGTCTTTCTAATGCAGATGGATACACTCTTTATGAAAATAGAGTTGACTCTTGAACAACTCAGGGGTTAATCCAAGTATAATTTATAGTTGGCCCTCCACATCTGTGGATTCAACCAACCTTGCTGATTGTGTAGTACTGTATTATTACTATTGAAAAATATCACCTTATAAGTGGACCTGTACAGTTCAAACTCATGTTGTTCAAGGGGCAATTGAACACACAGTTTCCCCAATTCATGTAAAATGTTCTTTATGCAAAAGTTTTATTTATAAATCAGATTTTCAGGATTGTGTATATTAACCAACACCAGGTACAACTAAGTAGAGAGAAGTAAAATATCTTAACACTTAAACAGAAATTAATTGATTTTATTTGTATATATTACCTATTTGTAATAAATTGTATACAAAGAATTTGAAGTAAATCATAATCAAAAGGACCTTGTCCTTATGTGACAAATGCCATCTGGTATTAAAATTAAATTTTATACACATATGCACACATTAATGGAGTTTTTTTTTTTTTCTGGAGTCTTTCTCTGTGTTCACAAATTCTGACAGTAACTCATATTTATTTTCTCTCCATTGATACAGAATTAGAGACAGTTAAAGATATTAAACATTTATGAGATCTAAGGACTGTTAAGTTTTGTGCACTAGAGCTCATATGAGATGTGTTCTATACTCTGTGGTTTAGGAGATCCAGAGCAATTCATCACTACTTTAACACTCAGTTCAACTTAAGATGAATTACCTGTTGAATGTGATTGTACTACAGAGCGAGTTGAACGCCATTTATCTGACTAGAGAATGGTACCCAGCTACCTCACAGATGCTCTGTGCATCCTTCAAATGTCAAATTATGTGTATGATAGTCATTATCTTAACATTCACAATATTTGCCTGGCAGAGCCTCCTGGAGTGATTCCATAAGAGGACAGTTAAAGAAATGTGCAGTGTAACAGATTCATTGTTCTGCTTTTCTGTGTTCCTATAGTTTTTGTTGTTGTTGTTGTTTTAAGGTACAGTAAACTAATCTGAAAATAATTTAGCAATAGTGCAACTCTTCACAATTCTAAAAGAGGCAAAATGCAAAATATAGAACATTTTTTTGTAAAGTGAAGGCATCATAACATGATTGTATTTGAACTTTGGATTTGCCATTTCTTTGATGATTGAAATAATATTATAGGTTTAAACAGTTAGTTCTTCTGCTTTGAAAATTATCTGTGATCTTTTTTTCTCCCTAGAAATCAGTTGAGTTCCAGTTTGCTGATGCTAAACTAAACCAAATGGTTGTCCTAACAGTGAACTCAAAAGGCTACTTTTTTGTGAATATCTTTGTGTGTGTTATTAAGTAGATTGCTGAGAAAAATATAATTTTTCCGAAGTTATATATTAGATCATTCATATCTAGGCTGTCTTTCTTGGTCAATCTAACTTACTCTCTCTTGCTTGGACCACTTGCCCTCGGGAAGATCCCGTGTTATGAGGCAGCCCTATAGACACACATTCATGTTAGTAAGCTTGGAAGAGGGTGCTTTAGCTCGAGTTCATCTGTATTCAAGAAGACTGCAGCCCTGGCTTATCTCTTGATTACAACCTCGAGAGACCTTCAGCCGGACACCCAGCTAAACCACACCCAGATTCCTAACTCACAGAAACTGAATGAGATAATAAATATTTGTTCTATTTAATTTTTTACACACGTACAGATGATTAATACCACACTCAATATATGTTTGGTACTACACATGTGAGTGGAAGGTCAAAAACTTGCAGTCACAAAAGGAAAAATTAGGGCATATAAGAATTACCATTTTTAGACTGGGTCATATGTCGTTTAGATTAATATTTCAGTAACATATATATCAAAGAATGAGTTATTAAACAAGATTTGCAATATCTTAATGTTATCCTCAAATGTTAGGAAAAAAGCCCAAAGCAAATTATCTTCCTTGTATTATCTATTATTTATTTGTTATCCTTTGGTGTATACAGAGGTTACCGTCTACTGTACCAATCACCGTCTTCCTTTTTCTTCCTCTCATTTTCTCTTCTTCCATTGACCCCCTTATCCAAATCTCTCCCTGGCACTTCCTGTCTTACTGTTACTCAGTTGCTTCATTCTTGCCTTCTTTCTCATGAGCTGCTTTTTCTCTTTCACACATGTATACACTCACAAAAGCACAACCACATGCAAATGACGAAGAAACTGAGTTACCGACAAAGTCAAACTTTAGGAGTCAAATAAAATTTCTTGCTCAATAGTTTACTAAAAGTCTGAATGGAACAAGTCATTTGAACAATAATGCAAATGAAATCTATCACTTAAGTTAGGAAAACAGTAGTTTTGATGTTTTTCATTTGTTTCAAAGGAAAAAAAGTACTAGAGGCAAGAGATATTTTAAAAACTTATTTAGAACCTAATGACTATCCTGCACGTACAGAATATTGTTCTTTTGTGGGACTGCTTTTGCCGTCATACATATAGCTATGGACTTTTTAATGCATTATTTGTTATTTAGCCTTTTATATAGCTATAATCTTAAAGTGCTTACATGCTGCTAATATTTACATAAATTTTCCTAATTATCACCTGCTGGTTTTTGTCTTAATCAACTCAGGCTGTTGTAACTAAATACCATAGACTGGGTGGCTTAAACAACAGATACTTATTCTCCCCGTTCTGGAGGCTGGGAAGGCCAAGATCAAGGTGCCAGCAAATTTGATTCCTTCAAAGGGCCCCTTCCTGGCATGCAGGTAGCCTCCTTCTTATTCTGTCCTCATATGACAGACAGAGAAAGAGAGAGAAAACTCTAGTCTCTTTGCCTCTTTTTAGGAGGACACTAATTCCATTATGAGGCCCCACCCTCACGACCTCATCTAACTTACTTTGGTGGTTAGACTTAAGCATATGAATTGCGGGGAGTCATTCAGTCCATAATAGTCTTATCTTCAGAATAAAATCTCTTTATTAGAAACAAAATTTCATATTTTATTTCTAATGGTATTTATAAAACATGTTATTCTAAAGCTATTAGTTTAATTTATTAAGTTTATCACCCAAATATTCAAAGAAATAAAAATGTATTTTAACATTATTTGTTATATATAATGTTATTTTTTTACTAGTGATTTGTTAATCATCTGTTTTTCTTTAAATAACATTATTGAATAACCAGATTTTTTATGAAGAGATGGATGTCTTAAAGGAAAATATATTTTCATTGACCCATTTATACCATCTTACAATTTTATACTTGGATTGGTAGACATCAAAATCTATTCTTTGTATATCCTACTCTTTCTTTTCCTCCCAACTAGAGAGATAAAGTGCTAAAGGCCAGATAAAGTGATTGTATTTAGAAAATGTGAGGCGCTAAGAAGCAAAGAAGTGGAACAAAATGACATTTTTTGTAAAAAGTGCGGTAGTATTTTGAATGTAAACAACTTCCAAATCTCTTGTGTTGGGCCATAGCTCATGAGGTGGTTTGGTTAATTTAAGGGTTTTCAATTTTGTGCCAATTTCATAGGTTCCAGTACTGGAATGGGAATTTGGATTTCACTTGGAACCCCAGCAGATAATACTTGCTTTTCTTTCTACACACAGCTTTGTGTGATGTATCCTCTGGTTTCCTATTACTATTTCTACATTGCTGTGACTTAAATTGTTGTCATGGAGTGATTCTTAGGCATCATTACCGCTGGCAACTGGAAGGAGCTAAAACATATAATCAGTATAAATTTTGACTAGATAGTCCCCTGAGTTTTCAACTTTGTTTAAATCCCAGGTACTGTAAGACTAAGGCAAGAAATTACACAATTCTACTCATAAATTTTAGTTCTACAGTGATTTTTCACTCTGAGAACATTTAGCTTCAAAGCAAAAATGCTACTAATGTGGTATAATTAAAAAAAAAAAAAAAGAAAGAATTTATGTAACAATTTTGAATTCTAAACACATTCCATTATTTCTTAAAGATTTTCTTAGCATTGTTATTCAAAATATTATTTTAGGGGGGCAGTGAAGATTATCATTAGAGTTTTGTTTTTGAATCAGTATATTAGTTAATTAAGTTTCAGTGGTTTCATAAAAATGTTGAGAGAAAACATGGCAAACTTTATATATCAATTACTTTTCACTATCAAAATGAAGACCAGTTTTTGATAGGTGAAGGGTGAAAGACTTACAAAATATATGTTTATTTATTGATGACTGCTTTATATATGCTAATAGGCAAAAATTTCTCACACAAAATGTCAGGTATAACTCACACTCACTACTGGAACAAAATACAGATATTTCAGTGTCATGTGAAAAACTGACTAGGAATTACAACTCTTTAATGGCAGATTAATCAATCACCAGACTGTTTTCATACTTGAAAATATTTTCATGCTTATGCTTAAGTTATTGTAGTTTTCCAACATTTTGAGTTGTGGTGTAGCAGATAAAATGAAGCCTCAAATCATTCTCTAATCTCAAGAACATCCTGGCAGAATTACTGTGACTTGTCTATTAAATTGATTTCCTCTTAAAGAAAAGTAGGCTTTTCTTATTGTGTTAAAAAATGATTTTATCTAGTGTCTTGCGTTGTGAAGACCTTTCTTTTTATGACACAAAAGGAAAAATGTTATTTTTCCTCCCAAGTTTTTATATCTTCTTTTACTCACTAATCAATAATCTGTATTGCAAACAAAATGAAGTATAACCCCAAAAGAGTAATTTTTTGAAATGAATACAAAATAGGCAAACATTTTAATACTACCGATTGCCTTTATTTTCATTTTAAGCATATGCATAGCTGAATTTTACAATGCTTTCTGCCTTTAATAAAAGTAATTGATGGTTGACTTGTATGCTGAATCACTGTGTTGTAAGATAGGAAATCAGAATATTTACAATGTAATTTTGAAAGCTACTAATAAACCTTAGGCAAGCAACTTTCCTTAGGACACTAAAAATACTTGTGGGGTTTGGAACTGGGGTACTTTGTTGTGTCTCTTACTGTTAGTGATGATGGTTAGGTTTGTTTGTTGTTGTTTTAATAAGATTACTCAGGAACAGGACATGGTTAAATGCTTTTCCACCTTATTCCTAATATTTTTAAAGTTAGATTTTATTCAACCTAGGTGATATCTATATTGAATGGAAAAACAGTTGCTGGTATTTTCTGCATTTGTTATGTAATGATAGCTTATTGAACTGTTATGCTTTGTAATTAGAACATTTCCAGTGAAAACAAAATACATTAGAGGAGAAGCCAGAAATTGCAGTTCTCCACCTGAAATTACACTAGCATTATTTCTGTAACAGCAAAAGAGAAATTAGAACATCTTGAGTGTATAGCTCACGTAATTAAAGGAATAATTCTAAATATTGAGAGAATGTACTCTTAAAGGTAAATGTTAGGGACTTCCCTGGTGGTCCAGTGGTTAAGACTCTACGCTTCCAATGCAGGGGGCCTGGGTTCAATCCCTGGTCAGGGAACTAGATCCCACGTGCCGCAACTAAGAGCCCGCATGCTGCAACTAAAGATGCTGCATGCCGCAACTAAGACCTGGCACAGCCAAGTAAATAAATAAATAAATAGGGTTTTTGTTTTTTTTTTTTTTAAAAAGGTAAACATTAGATTGGGTGGTCAGAAACTTCAACATGCTATCGATATATGTAAAAACTTAATAACATTCATCTCTTGATCAGTGACATGAGGACTATGCTTCTTAAACACTACTTAACAAGTTATGGTAAAATAAAATTTGGTAAATTATGAATGATATGACTGTCTTCAGAGTGAGAGAGTATAGGGGTACATAGTTTCTTCTTTATTTTCTAGTTAGTTCATGAGGTTTAACTTCTAATATTTATATGAGGCCAAAATCTTAAATATTAAATGATTCTAAGGTTAATTTGGACCTCAGGTAAAAAAAGTATTAAGAACATTTTAAAAAGAAATATTTTTATTACTCAGAACTAACCAAAAGAGGCCAGTCCGTTCCAATGGAGTACATTCATAATTTTTCATTTACCTCTAATCTGAAATAATGCTTTATATTTGGATTTGTTCCTTCACATTGTGACTTGAGTTTTCTATCTGATCAAAGTTATAGGTGTATTATTCCTTGGGGTGGTAATGGTTAAAAACCATCATTTGAAGTATTACTTTGTTAGAAGATCTGGTTACTAACGTTTTCATGATAATGTATGAGTCATAGAAAAATTGCATTGAGATTTATTAGATGAAACTGAGATACTTAAACGTTTTGCCATAATTATGAATCTAATACCCTGTATGCCACAACAGTATTTTGAAGTACTATACTTTGCACTTTGCTTCACAAAAATAGCTGATCTGATATACTCCTTTTTGCTAAATGCTGTCATGTCCATCTTTTTACTACATTAACATTATAAGTGCTGTTAGCCATACTGACTAATGAAAGGTACCTCATATCAAGTCTGATTACTGCTCTAATGTTTTCCAGGCGTGCTTGGTGATGAACTTGGCATATGAAACAATTTTCTACAGTAATAAAACTGATTAAAGTAGGCAGTCATCCACATACCACTTTCTAATCATTCATAACAAGCTCATTAATCTCACCCACTCCTATCCAAAAAGTTCATTGATAGACTTGTATGTAAGAATAAAATTCTGAGCCTTAAAACTAGGCTTTGTGGATTTAAGCTAAAAAACTCACAAATCACTGATCAATGTTTTAAATGAAATGTATAGCTTCTAAACTCTGCCCAGATTACTTATTGACAAGATCATTTTCTATTTGAGTTCTCCTATAATGGATTTAACAAGGAAAAATGAGTCATTGTATGATAATGACTCTTCAGCACCTTGAAAACTAAAACTGAATGAACCCACTCCACATATCCTCCTGGAGATCATATAAGAATGATGAATTGAGTACTTGAGATCAAGTGATAAAAACACAGGCTGTTTTCACTCCAGAGAGTGCTAAAGTATCCTGCTCAATATGTCAAAACATAATAATAATTATTTTTTGTTAACTCTTTTCCAAAGATGCCTGATGAAACATCATAAGAATTATTATTCCATTCAGTTACAAATAGTTTGGCAATGTAGAACTATTGTTTTAGAGATAATTTTACTGTCAAAGAGATAAGGTTGTTAAATGTAGCACATGGTGAGACAATTTCTGAACTACAAATGTTAATAGTAAGAAAAGATATTTGGTGGGGTTTATTCTATCTTCATTATAATTTAATGTTTTAAAAATGTAGCTCTTTCCATTCTTAAAACTCATTACTGCTATGACACACATATGCATTTCTCCCTTAAGAATTTAAACTAGAGCTTCCCTGGTGGCGCAGTGGTTGAGAGTCCACCTGCCGATACAGGGGACATGGGTTCGTTTCCCGGTCCGGGAAGATCCCACATGCTGCGGAGCGGCTGGGCGCGTGAGCCATGGCCGCTGAGCCTGCGTGTCCAGAGCCTGTGCTCCACAATGGGAGAAGCCACAGCAGTGAGAGGCCCGCGTACCTCAAAAAAAAAGGAATTTAAACTAGAAATAACATAGATTTCAAAATTAATACAGAAGGATTGTAACAGGTTAACTGAAAATAGGCACATTTTAGTGTATGGTATTAACATATTCAAAATTGTTATTTACATTCATGAATTTTTAGCTAATATTTCATAGTTCTTTAGAAAATAAGAGGTTAGATATTCTGTGCAGAGTATTTTCGTTTGCAAAACAGAATTTAAAAGTCTGACAGCTTTGGTAGGTAGAAGGTTAGTAAACCTGAGTAAAATGTCTCTCAATCTGGGATCAGCTATAACTCTGGTGGCCAGTTGCTGTTTTATGTGAGGATGACTTGGTTCTGTACTGTGAACAGCAGTTAGGGGACAGGCGTTTGGTACAGGTTGCTTTATTATCTAGCTGTATGGTCTTGAGAAAGTAATTTACCCAGCATGTAATTCAATATTTTCAAGAGTAAAATGTGGGAGTTAGGCAAGAGCAGTGTACTCCAAACTGGCAAAAGTGCTACTGATAGTAAGTTTGGTGTTTTAAGTAAATTTTTACTATGACAATCAAAAATACTGTATGAAGTAGAACGATTTCCCTTTTTTTTGTTTTTTTGTTTTTAAGGCCTTTTATTCTAACAACACAGCTTTGATTTTGACTGATACACAATACAGGTTTAACAGAGGTGAGGCTAGGATCAGTGTGTTAAATACTTCATATTCTACTTACAAGAAGGGTTTAGATTTTTTTTAATGTTTATTTATTTATTTTCTTATTAGTCATCAGTTTTATACATATCTGTGTATACATGTCAATCCCAATCTCCCAGTTTATCCCAACCCCCCCCCACACACACACAGCTGCTTTCCCCCCTTGGTGTCCATACGTTTGTTCTCTACTTCTGTGTCTATTTCTGCCCTGCAAACTGGTTCATCTGTACCATTTTCTAGGTTCCACATATATGCATTTATATTATACAATATTTGTTCTTCTCTTTCTGACTTACTTCACTCTGTATGACAGTCTCTGGATGCATCCACGTCTCTACAAATGACCCAATTTCGTTCCTTTTTATGGCTGAGTAATATTCTGTTGTATATATGTACCACCTCTTCTTTATCCATTTGTCTGTTGATGGGCATTTAGGTTGCTTCCATGTCCAGGCTATTGTAAATAGTGCTGCAATGAACATTGGTGTGCATGTGTCTTTTTGAATTATGGTTTTCTCTGGGTATATGCCCAGTAGTGGGATTGCTGGGTTGTATGGTAGTTCTATTTTCAGTTTTTTGAGGAACCTCCATACTGTTCTCCATGGTGGCTGTATCAATTTACATTCCCACCAACAGTGCAAGAGAGTTCCCTTTTCTCCACACCCTCTCCAGCATTTGTTGTTTGTAGATTTTCTGATGATGTGCATTCTAACTGGTGTGAGGTGATACCCTATTGTAGTTTTGATTTGCATTTCTCTAATAATTAGTGATGTTGAGCAGCTTTTCATGTGCTTCTTGGCCATCTGTATGTCTTCTTTGGAGAAACGTCTATTTAGATCTTCTGCCCACTTATGGATTGGGTTGTTTGTTTTTTTAATATAGAGCTGCTTATATATTTTATTTATTTATTTATTTATTTTCGGTATGCGGGACTCTCACTGTTGTGGCCTCTCCCATTGCGGAGCACAGGCTCTGGACGTGCAGGCTCAGCGGCCATGGCTCACGGGCCTAGCCGCTGTGCGGCATGTGGGATCTTCCCGGACCGGGGCACGAACCTGTGTCCCCTGCATCGGCAGGCAGACTCTCAACCACTGCGCCACCAGGGAAGCCCTATATTTTAGAGATTAATCCATTGTCTGATGATTCATTTGCAAATATTTTCTCCCATTCTGAGGCTTGTCTTTTTGTCTTGTTTATGGTTTCCTTTGCTGTGCAAAAGCTTTGAAGTTTCATTAGGTCCCATTTGTTTATTTTTGTTTTTATTTCCCTTACTCTAGGACGTGGATCAAAAAATATCTTGCTGTGATTTATGTCATAGAGTGTTCTGCCTATGTTTTCCTCTAAGAGTTTTATAGTGCCTGGTCTTACATTTAGGTCTCTAATCCATTTTGAGTTTATTTTTGTGTATGGTGTTAGGGAGTGTTCTAAATTCATTCTTTTACATGTAGCTGTCCAGTTTTCCCAGCACCACTTATTGAAGAGACTGTCTTTTCTCCACTGTATATCCTTGACTCCTTTGTCATAGATTAGTTGACCATATGTTGTGGGTTTATCTTTGGGCTTTCTATCCTGTTCATTGATCTATATTTGTGTTTGTGTGCAGTACCATATTGTCTTGACTACTGTAGATTTGTAGTATAGTCTGAAGTCAGGGAGTCTGATTCCTCTAGCACCATTTTTTTCCCTCAAGACTACTTTGGCTATTCAGGGTCTTTTGTGTCTTCATACAAGTTTTAAGATTTTTTTGTTCTAGTTCTGTAAAAAATGTCATTGATAATTTGATAGGGATTTCATTGAATCTGTAAATTGCTTTGGGTAGTATGGTCATTTTGACAATATTGATTCTTCCAATCGAAGAACATGGTATATCTCTCCATCTGTTGGTATCATCTTTAATTTCTTTCATCAGTGTCTTATAGTTTTCTGCATACAGGTCTTTTGTTTCCTTAGTTAGGTATTCCTAGGTATTTTATTCTTTTTGTTGCAATGGTAAATGGGAGTGTTTCCTTAATTTCACTTTCAGATTTTTCATCATTAATGTATAGGAATGCAAGAGACTTCTGTGCATTAATTTTGTATCCTGAAACTTTACCAAAATCATTGATTAGCTCTAGTAGTTTTCTGGTGGCATCTTTAGGATTCTCTATGTATAGTATCATGTTATCTGCAAACAGTGACAGCTTTACTTCTTCTTTTCCAATTTGTATTCCTTTTATTTCTTTTTCTCTCTGATTGCCATGGCTAGGACTTCCAAAACTATGTTGAATAATAGTGGTGAAAGTGGACATCCTTGTCTTATTCCTGATCTTAGAGGAAATGCTTTCAGTTTTTCACCATTGAGAATGATGTTTGCTGTGGGTTTGTTATATATGGCCTTTATTATGTTGAAGTAGGTTCCCTCTATGCCCACTTTTTTGAGAGTTTTTATCATAAATGTGTGTTGAATTTTGTCAAAAGCTTTTTCTGCATCTATTGAGATGATCATATGGTTTTTCTTCTTCAGTTTGTTAATATGGTGTATCACATTGATTGATTCGCATATATTGAAGAATCCTTGCATCTCTGGGATAAATTCCACTTGCTCATGGTGTATGATCCTTTTAATGTGTTGTTGGATTCTGTTTGCTAGTATTTGGTTGAGGAGTTTTGCATCTATATTCATCAGTGCTATTGGTCTGTAATTTTCTTTTCTTGTACTATCTTTGTCTGGTTTTGGTATCAGGGTGATGGTGGCCTCATAGAATGAGTTTGGGAGTGTTCCTTCCTCTGCAATTTTTTGGAAGAGTTTGAGAAGGATGGGTGTTAGCTCTTCTCTGAATGTTTGATACAATTCACTGGTGAAGCCATCTGGTCCTGGACTTTTGTTTCTTGGAAGATTTTAACCACAGTTTCAATTTCATTACTTGTGATTGGTCTGTTCATATTTTCTATTTCTTCCTGGATGTCTCTTGGAAGGTTATACCTTTCTAAGAATTTGTCCATTTTTCCAGGTTGTCCATTTTATTGGCATAGAGTTGCTTGTAGTAGTCTCTTAGGATGCTTGGTATTTCTGCCGTGTCTGTTGTAACTTCTCCTTTTTCCTTTCTAATTTTATTGATTTGAGTCCTCTCCCTCTTTTTCTTGATGAGTCTGGCTAATGGTTTATAAATATTGTTTATCTTCTCAAAGAACCAGCTTTTAGTTTTATTGATCTTTGCTATTGTTTTCTTTGTTTCTATTTCATTTATTTCTGCTCTGATCTTTATGATTGCTTTCCTTCTGCTAACTTTGGGTTTTGTTTGTTCTTCTTTCTCTAGTTTCTTTAGGTGTAACATTAGATTGTTTATTTGAGATTTTTCTTGTTTCTTGAGGTAGGTTTGTATAGCTATAAACTTCCCTCTTAGAACTGCTTTTGCTGCATCCCATAGGTTTGGATCGTCATGTTTTCATTGTCATTTGTCTGTAGGTATTTTTTGTTTTCCTCTTTGATTTCTTCAGTGATCTCTTGCTTATTTAGTAATGTATTGTTTAGCCTCCATGTGTTTGTAATTTATGTATTATTTCCCTATAACTCATTTCTAATCTCATAGCGTTGTGGTCAGAAAAGATGCATGATATGATTTCAATTTTCTTACATTTACTGAGGCTTGATTTGTGACCCAAGATGTGATCTATCCTGGAGAATGTTCTGTGCGCTCTTGAGAAGAAAGTGTAATCTGCTGTTTTTGGATGGAATGTCCTATAAATATCAATTAAATCTATCTGGTCTATTGTGTCATTTAAAGCTTGTGTTTCCTTATTAATTTTCTGTTTGGATGATCTGTCCATTGGTGTAAGTGAGGTGTTAAAGTCCTGCACTGTTATTGCATTACTGTTGATTTCCTCTTTTATAGCTGTTAGCAGTTGCCTTATGTATTGAGGTGCTCCTCTGTTGGGTGCATATATATTTATAATTGTTATATCTTCTTGGATTGATCCCCTGATCATTCCATAGTGTCCTTCCTTGTCTCTTGTAACATTCTTTATTTTAAAGCCTATTTTATCTGATATGAGTATTGCTACTCCAGCTTTCTTTTGATTTCCATTTGCATGGAATATCTTTTTCCATCCCCTCACTTTCAGTCTGTATGTGTCCCTAGGTCTGAAGTGGGTCTCTTGTAGGCAGCATATATATGGGTCTTGTTTTTGTATCCATTCAGCAAGCCTATGTCTTTTGGTTGGAGCATTTAATCCATTCACGTTTAAGGTAATTATCGATATGTATGTTCCTATGACCATTTTCTTAATTGTTTTGGGTTTGCTTTTCTAGGTCCTTTTCTTCTCTTGTGTTTCCCACTTAGAGAAGTTCCTTTAGCATTTGTTGTAGAGCTGGTTTGGTGCTGCTGAATTCTCTTAGCTTTTGCTTGTCTGTAAAGCTTTTGATTTCTCCATCGAATCTGAATGAGATCCTTGCTGGGTAGAGTAATCGTGGTTGTAGTTTCTTCCCTTTCATCACTTTAAGTATATCATGTTATTCCCTTCTGGCTTGTACAGTTTCTGCTGAGAAATCAGCTGTTAACCTTATGGGAGTTCCCTTGTATGTTATTTGTCATTTTTCCCATGCCGCTTTCAAAAATTTTTCTTTGTCTTTAATTTTTTCCAATTTGATTATTATGTGTCTCGGCGTATTTCTCCTTGGGTTTATCCTGTATGGGACTTGGTGCGCTTCCTGGACTTGGGTGGCTATTTCCTTTCCCATGTTAGGGAAGTTTTCGACTGTAATCTCTTCAAATAATTTCTCGGGTCCTTTCTCTCTCTCTTCCCCTGGAACCCCTATAATGTGAATGTTGTTGCGTTTAATGTTGTCCCAGAGGTCTCTTAGGCTGTCTTCATTTATTTTCATTCCTTTTCTTTATTTTGTTCCGCTGCAGTGAATTCCACTATTCTGTCTTCCAGGTCACTTATCTGTTCTTCTGCCTCAGTTATTCTGCTATTGATGCCTTCTAGTGTAATTTTCATTTCAGTTATTGTACTGTTTATCTCTGTTTGTTTTATAATTCTTCTAGATGTTTCTTAAACATTTATTTCATCTTATTGATCTTTTCCTCCATACTTTTTCCGAGGTCCTGTATCATCTTCACAATCATTATTCTGAATTCTTTTTCTGGAAGATTGCCTATCTCCATTTTATTTAGTTGTTTTTCTGTAGTTTTATCTTGTTACTTCATCTGGTACATAGCCCTCTGCCTTTTCCTCTTGTCTGTCTTTCTGTGAATGTGGTTTTTGTTCCACAGGCTGCAGGATTGTAGTTCTTTTTGCTTCTGTTCTCTGCCCTCTGGTAGATCAACAATTTCCCTTTTTAATTCCAGTTCAGTTCTGAAATCAAGGTGGTACATTTTATAGCATCAAGGTATTATCAGCCCTTAATATTTCTCTGACATTTTATTGGCATAGCCGAGGATCTCCATGTAGTTTTTGAGAGACAGAGAAACATGCTGCTGAATAGAAGAATGTTGCATGTAAGTCTCACTAAGAGAAGTAAATTTTTGGAAAGTTATCTCAAAGGTAATAGAAAATTAAATAAGAGCTTTAGGAAAATTTTCAGAGCTACAGCTGACCTTGTTTTGAACAGAAATCCCTGTTTGAAAAAGTCTTGGTCCAATTAGTAGGTCTAATTAATGGTATATATTAAGAGTTAACTATACATTGAATAAACTTTGGTGATGTGCTTTAATATTAATAGGAAACATGACATTGTCATAACATCCAACATTTATGTAATGGTAAATAACTAATATTTATTGAGTGCTTGCAAGGAAGGCACCCCTTCTAAGTGATTTACATATATTGACACAAATTAGTCTTAGTCACTCATTTTAATGCCTACAGGAACCACATAAATTAAGCACTAATATTTCCCTCATATTTCATATGAGGAAACTGAAGTGCCAAGATACTAAGGAATTTGAGAAAGGTCAGATAGCTAGTAAATGACAAAATTTTTAATTCTGTAACTCCCTAATACATTTCTATTCCTTACTATTTCTGTACATTTCTATTGCTTACTATTCTCCATCCTGCCACCCCTAGTAAGCCTTAGTTAACTGAGTTTTCTCATTTCTCAACTGGAAGCTTGTTTCTTTCAACATTATGTACCCAGTGTCTGGCACAGGGTAGGCACTCAAAAAGTAATTTTTGAAAAAGAAAGAAAAGAATATATTAATTAATCAACAAATCTCTGTTATGAAAGACAACTTAAAAAATGCCTCTACACATAACCTGCTGGACTCGATAAGACTTCACATCGAGCACTTTCTACTACCCCTCCCTCGCTTAGTTTTCTCCTGATAATTTATCACCATTTCTGTTATTTATCTTGGATAATTTGAAACCAAAACAGTGTACTTTGGTGTCAAAATGTATAGGTTCAAATGAAAACTCCATTACTTATCTCTGTCCACTACTTAACTTGTGACATTAGAAGATTTATTTAAACCTCTCTGAGTTTCAGGGATTTTTAAATCTGTACAATATAGATACTAATATCTACCATATCTGTCCAGCAGAATTATTGTACTAACTAAATTAAATGTGCTTAAAACAACTAGGAATGCTTGGCATATTATAAATGTTTTATGAAAGAGACAATATATCATCATACTGAAATATCTAGACATTGGAGCCAAAGAGACCTAATACTGTTACAGGGTAGTTCTGGTAGATTGAATGCATTATTAACACATTTAAAACATTGGTTTCTCAACGCTTGATCACAAAACGTAAGTTCCTAATTCAGGGTTATTGTAAGGGTTAAATGAGATAATTTATCCAGAGTTACTGACGTACAATTAAAACAAAATAAATGTTAGCTGCTTCTTTTAGTAATAGCTCTTCTTTCCTCTAAATATTCCATACTCTTTTGGTTTAATATATTGGGGAGGAAAAAGAAGACAATTCACTGCCTCATGATTGAATACATTTATTAGACTTTTTTCATGTAGTTCTCTTTAAAATATAAACACTGTTTTTGCCTGATAATGGTATAACTCAAATTATACTGTCTTGAACACTATGCTGCTTAAAGTTACTACTGTAGGAAGTAGAAAATTCAGGTCTAACAAAAGTTAATATGTTGAATGTGTATTTTACAGACACTGGCAATTGGAAGACTATGATAGGGAGAAGATTTATACTGTATCTATGTATTCATAAGTCCCTAAATAGAAAGAAACACAATTCGAGATTTTGAAAAATATATTGAGAAGATTAATTTGGAAGTAGGATGTGCATGAGTGCATGGATAGATGTATCACTCATTGGATGATTGCAAGTAAACCTTGCTATAAAAGTATCCAAGAAGCAAAATTTATTGTATTCAAGTTCTCCATTAAATGCCAATACATTATTGGAAATGCATTCTTGTAGAAAACTAAACCAAACCAACACAAAAACAAATTAGAAAACCAAATCCATCATTCCCAAAACCAGTACCCCAGAAATTACATATTTTTCCTATATTCTGTCTCATGTTTGGGGAGGGAACAATCTGCAATGAAGTCAGGGAACTTCATGTGGGATACCATGTTTAACCAGAGGGAACCTTGCATTCCTCAAGATTCCTGATCCCTTAGAGACAGGCTTAAAGGTTCTTAATTGACTTTTGAAAATTCTTTATTAAACCACATTGAATTGATTTGCAATTATGCATTTTAAAATTGTGTGCATTTATACCTTGATAAACATGATTTCAGACAGTAGTTGAGCATTTTTCCAGAGGGCTTGGGACAAAATCTGTAATTCAGTTCCACTATTAGCAATTTAGGTAAAATACTGTTACCTATTTTCTCTAATATGATAATAGCCTCCTAATTGGTATCCTCACTTCCTCTCTTACTACTCTATCTCCTCCCCTTATTTCCCCAATCATTCTTCCAACTTTATGTAAATATTATGTCATATCCATACAAAACAAAAAAACCTTGTCTTTAAACACCTTCATTCCCTTTGTCCTTAAGATAAAGTCTAAGAAGCCCGAGTGATAGGACTTATTGTACAGCATTGTCAAGTGCCATTCTGTCCCTTTGTGTTTTATACTTCGTCTGTACTAGATATCTTTTAATTCCTTGAATTTTCTGTGTTCTCTTTTACCTTAGTCCAGGCGTGTTTTGTTTTTCTTTTTTCCACAGCAAAATTATACTCATCCTTCAGATCGGAGCTTGAGCATTACTTCATCAAAAAAGACTAAATTGTCTTTCTCTAGAATCTAGTAATTCTCTTCCATAACATCATTGTACTTTAAAAATCTGTCCCTTGTGCTAAAGAGTGTAACCATCCTTTTTCCAACGTGTTTGCTGCTGTATTCTCAGACCCTTGTCCAATGGCTCACGTTTAGCATTCACTTGTTTCTATATACCTTACTCAGTGAAAGATTTTTAAATTAATAAGAGTTATGAGTGCAAGGTCACATGAGACTTTCCCTAAGGGTTTTGCATGCATTCTTACAATGTCAGATCCTACCTCATTGATCCCGTCCCCACACAGACATTCTTCCTTGATGTGGAGCCCACCAGCTGAAAAATGTCTGATACTCCCGTGAAGCTAGGGTTTGGTTATGTGACCCAATCCTGGCCAATGGACCATAGAGAAAAAAAATTGCATTGGATGAAAAAGATACCAGCGAGGAGAAACTGTCTTCCCTAATATTAAATCAAGTTGATTGAGAACATGCATTTTGGATCTGTGTTTGCCTTCCTACAACTATAAAGGGTCAAGGCTGAGAACTAATGCCAACCCTTTGAGGATGAGTGAGAATAAAATAGAAAGTATCTGGGTCTTTGATGACGTTAGTATGCCACTGAATTAACTAAACCTGGAATCACCTATTTCTGGTCATCTTGTTGTATGAGGTAATACATATCTTTTTTGTTTAAGCCATTTATAAGTGGTAAATTTTTACTTACTGTCAAAAGCACCCTAAGATACAGATGCTCTCAGGACTTGGTCTTCCCTGAGTCCCTGTTATGTAGTTAGTGTAGAGTCACTATCGTCTGTAGTCTAGGTTGTTAACTTCTCAGTGAGGACAAGTTTCTTCTCTAACCTTTCTGTTCTTCTTTTCCAAAAGGGAGGTAGGTTAGCATCCCCCAAAGTTAAGCCCAAACATTGGTGTCCTTTTGTTTCCCTTCTAATTGATCTGTAAGAATATTTCAGGTTCATGAATGATCCTCAAAATAATTCACGCAAAATGCTGAGATAAGAAAAAGTACAAATACAGTCACTTATCTGCCCTAGGGAAGTCTGAAAATTTTTCCCAGACCAATGTCAAATGGAGACCAAGGGTTAAGGAGGCTCAGATTATCCATCATGACTTTATTCAAAAGTTGAAGATGAGAGGCAAATAGATGAAGGACCTTTTCCATCCAGTTAACTATATGTGAAAGGAAAAGGGGTAGGCAAAGGACATTAGGTTTTTACATATTGTTGACATTCATTCAAACGATTCTCTCAAAATAATGATGAACTATCATTATAGGAGGCCCCGTGAGCATGAGACATGGTTAGGAAGACCCTTGCCGAGGAATATTTCCTCTTTACTTTATTAACATACTTTGTAAAAGTAGCCTCAATTTGCTGGTGTCAACTTTTCTACATATGTGTGATATTCAAAAGATCGTGAACTCGTGGAATCCAGAACAGAAAGAATATTCCTCATGATACTTTATTCTCTATAGAACCAGACACTGAGCTCAACTCAGAAATTTCTCATTCATCAAACATGCAATGTGTAAAACTCCTTTCTAACATAAATATAACTGTGGGATCTTAGCTACCAGGGCTTCTCTGAGGCACTCTGCTCTCCTGTAAAATCTCAGTAATAACATAACTCATAAGGTTTCTGTAAAATCAAATCTAATGAAATGATGGACATAAAGCCTATGGAACTGAGTGGGGAGTCTTCCCTTATTTCTCTAGAAGTTAAATTTAGAAGATTTTGTTTCTGATAAAATAGGCAATACAAAAATTAGTTAATGTTTTTCCTTTTCTTTTGTGGCTAAGATTACTAGGGTGTTTTGTACACTTTTTTTCTGCATTCTTTTAAAAATACCTTTATATGTAATATGCAATCAGCTTTAAATATTAGGGAAAATTAAAATTTCTGCATTTTTCTCAGTATTCTAATAGCTATTGTCAATACATATGAAATCATGTTTTTTGTTATTGCAATATGACAGTCTTTTATTATATTTTAGTTCTGTTGATAACTTTTGTGTTTTCCTTGATCAAGTCACTTATCTTTTCTATTTCTATTTTTTATTTCAATTTACTTATGAAAGACAGGAATAATGATTGTGATGTAGCTTACAAAGAAGGTAAAATTATCTTGAAAAGAGTGGTGAAAACCCAAGCACTGTGTTAGATGCCTGATATGAGAGAGAGAGAGAGAGAAAGAAAGAGAGAAAAAAAGAACATCTCTTTTATAAAGTATTCTTCTATATGGTTTTGATACTGTGAAAGGCAGTAAAGTTATTTCCTGTTTCTGATAGTTCTTGAGTATTTGGGGATTCAGGATTGTCTGTAGATTTTACATATCTATATCTATCTAAGATTTATATACCCAGAGTCTTAATTATACAGCACATTCCCTGGCCTGCCCTCATTGAATTGTTACTTAGAATACCACCAGGAGGTAGCTACTAGCATCATTAATGGAATATATTATGGGCAAAATATATTCACCCAAGGAGTTTCTGGACTAATCTAAGGAAATAAAAATCAACTTTAACTTCAGATTTCAGCCTAATGTTTCTACTAAAGCACTAAAGTCACATAGGATAGTAGATGACTAACCCCTCCATTCATTGAATTGGTATTTACTGAACTCCTCCTCTGTGAAAGTTACTGGACTACATTATTTGTGGTGTATAAAAATAAATATGGTTCCTATCCTCAAAGATCTTACATTTAACAGGTAAATTAAGCAATACAAATAACCTTATTAAGGTTTCCTTCCTTAGTGTTGAAACACAATCAGGGAGAACAATTCCAAGACTAGTGAATTCTAACCAGATACAAAGGTCTGAGATAAGTCAACGGCAGTGGGAATTGAAGAAAGGGAATGAATTAAAGGAATTTTGGAGGCAAAAAGAGGAGTGTTTGTCCCTTGGTGATAGAATGTGAGAAAAGATGAGAAGTCAAGGCTGGGGACTTCCATTTAAGTTCCAACAGTTAAAGAGCTTGGACGTTGTCACTTGTGTTTTTACAACAAGAAAAATTTTGAACACACTGAAAATCGACAGCTATTCTTGGGCCTATCAGAGATATAAAGCCACTGAGCAAACCACCACCCGAGGCAAATATAGAGAATCACAGCTGAAATCAGTTTACTTGGAACAGAGCCACTGATACCATAACCTGGTAAGAACACTTAACTGGTAATTTTCGTGAATTGCTAAAAGCTGTGAGCAGACTAACTTGATAATAGGAAACTGCTGGAGGGCCATATTCTTCGGGGGGAACCCACTCTTAACATGAGTTTTACCTCTAGGAATCTTACCAGGTTCTCACGGTGAAGTACCAAAGGGGGCAAAAAAATGAAAACAAACAAACAAACAAACTAAAAAAACTCTGTGTCTTTGGCAGAAAGATGGAAAAGTAACCATTTGAAGTATGCCCAGAGCATTCTTCCTAACAAAGGGAGAGAAAAGACTTTACCAGGCAGAGCCTTATCTCTCCTAGGAGGAAGGGCACTTAACCAATTCCAGCCCTCTCTACCCTTCCTGTATCACCTTAGGGGGAGAAATAAAGCTAAGATAGACTTGTTAAAGTCACAAGCAACCCAGAGACGGGTCCACTAAAAGACTGATATTTAATCATAAGGTTATAGAATGCTTTTCCTCCTCAACTTCTTATCACTGCCTCAGCGGGTTTCCAGTATAAATAATAGTGAGTCACAGCTGAAAGAGCTGCAAGACACAGACTCTGTCTAAACTGCATTCTTCGAGTAAGCTGAGACAGCAGAGGAGACAAAAATAAGGACACTTGAGGAATTTTAAGCCTTTGGGAACTACAGCTACAGCAAATATTAAACACAGCCCAACTTCTAGCAAGATTAACATAAAAACTCCCACTATTTACCTGTTATTATTACCCAGTATATTACCTTCAACTTTCCAAAAAAAAAATTACAGTGCATGCTAAAATGCAGGAAAAAACAGTCTGAAGAAACAAAGCAAGCAGCAGAACCAGACTCATATATGTCACAGATTTTAAAGTTAGGCAGGGAATTTTAAATAGATATAATTAATAAGTTAAGGGCTCTATTTGAAAACAAACAACATGCAAGAACAGATGGGCAACATAAGCAGAGAGATGGAAACCCTTAAGAAATAATCAAAAGGAAATGCTAGAAATAAAAAGCATTGCAACATATATGAAGAATGCCTTTGATGGGCTCATCAGTAGATGAGGAAAGAATCAGTGAGCTTTAAAATATGTCAACTGAAACACAAAGAGAAAAAATATGAAAACAAAATAACAATATCCAAGAACTCAGTTTCAAGAGTATAGCACGTGCATAACTGCAGTACCACAAGAAGAAAGAGAAAATGGAGAAGAAATGTTTTAACTAATAATGGCCAAGACCTTTTCAAAATTAATGACAGATGCCAATCTACAGGTCCAGGAAGCTCAGAGAATTCCAAACAAAAAATATATATATATTAAAAAAAAAATCTACACTAAACATACCATGTCGAAACTGCAGAAAACCAAAGACAGAGAAAATCTTGAAAGGATACAGAGGAAAAAAAATACCTTACCTATAGAGGAAAAAGAATACAAGTTACAATGGACTGCACTTCAGAAACCATGCCAGCAAGGTAATGGAGTGAAATAGGTAAACTGCTGAAAGACGTCAAGGATGAATTGGGTTTCTTGATTAAGTTATAGAAGAGATGATGTTATTAACTGAGATCAGAAGTATAGAAGAAATAACATGCTCTCCAGGGTTGAGATTTTAGATTTGAAAGTTTGAGTCTGACATGCCTGGAAATATAACAAATTCATTTCTCCAGGATGCAGTTTGAGATCTGGTACAAGATTTCAGAAGATAGGAAGGTGAGTATTGATAATAAATACAGAAGTGTTAGTTATAGGTTGTTGCTAATACAATAAGTTGTTGAGGTGAAACATTTGAGATAGGAAATGGCTTCAGATAGAAACCCAGGAAAAATGAACTTTTGAAGAAAAAATTGAGAAGAAATAAAAGTATTAAAAAGTTTAAAACATATCCAAACTATATATAACAAGAGTAAATAACACTGTAGAAGTCCAGGAGGAAGAGAGATTTTAAAGAAGGGATTTTGTATTATCAAGTCTAAAGCATAGATCAGACTGAGGACTGAAAAAGATGTTTCTACTTAACACTGATGAGGGCAATTTTAATTTAGTAATAGAGTGAAAACCAGCTTTCAGAGGCAGGAAGATTGAACAGTTATTAGTTATTTATTCATGGTAGCTCAATTGCAAATGAGGAGTGGATTCTATAAGTGTAGTTCTTCTTTCAAGAATCTCATTAATAAAAGGAGAGTCAGGAGTAAAAGTCAGGAATCAAAATGTTGTTTGTTGTTATGTTTGTTTTAGGAAAGGTAGAAACGTAATCAAGTTTAAAGACTGAGAGAACTAGTAGGGAAGGCTCAGCTGTTACTCTAATTTAGAGAGTTTTCCTCTTATACCAGTATTTTAAATATTAGTAAACAAGTGTTTAACCTTGCCCCTACTGTTCATGACTTTATATACAACTAACTGAAAAATTCATGGAAAACCTATCTTTCCCCCCATCATCCTGGATAATGGAAAGCATTTGCCATGAGGACACTTCATGGCACATTGTGATTACAGCAGCAACATTATACCAGTTATCATAAATGCATATGCTTGTTTTATATATTCTGGTAATCATTCCTTTATTCAATTGATTTTCAATAACAGTGTATTCCAAAGAGTGAGGTTAGAAAGATGAAAAATGATGGGTCCAAACTCACACCTCCAATTGGATCTCATAAAACTGAAGGGATAAAATGGGGAGCAGAAGACTGTAAATCTTTGAAATGTTTCCTAGATGGTCTGGGTAAATTCTTCATTCCCCCCCGCCCCCGGTAGAAAACTACCTATCTAGTTTGTACCTATGTGCTTCAGTATTGGCTTCCTCCAATATATAGTTTCCTTTTCTTTTTATTATGTTATAATCCTGTGACTTGACTGGCTCTCTTCTTACGATGTTAGATGTTGCACAGCTGGGCAAAAATTAGCAATAGAGGAGCAGAAATCATATTTAAATTCACAGTCAAAGTGAACAGAAAGGTCTATTACTTTCAAAATTGTATAATATCATTAAAGTGCAAATCTCTCAATGTGACAAGTTTAGAATAAAGATCTCATGAATTACAATTACAATTTCTGTTCAAGCAAAGTAACTTGACAGTTATTGACAGAACTAAGGTACCATTCACCTCTACAATATATTGCTTTCTCAGCAAACCCAAGTCCGATGCCATTTAAAACTGTATGTTAAAATTGTACACTTCCATAAATTGCCATTTATTTTCTTTATAATCTTAACATTTTAGTAGATTTATAATACCTTATTTTTGAACAGTTTTGTATACTTTCTTAAGCTTAATTATCAAAATGCTGTTGCTCTCCTCTGTGTAAAGAGTACTTAGTATCCAAAGATGCGAGTCTTTCCCTGCAGGTGTTTGTAATTTAGCCTATTTACTCTGCATTTTTTGGTGTCTAGTAAATAGTTACACAGTTTTAATTGTGTGGGGTGTAGGTATTTATGTAAAAATGTTGCTGAACGTTACCATTTGCCTATTCACTAAAAAATAAATTGGTTTTGACTACTTAAGTTCTCTTCCTCCTTACCCTCTGATAGGGGAGTTCTTCTTTATCAGATACATTCTCAAGAGTTTTTCTGATGCCTAATCAGAAGGGAAGCTGGGCAGGTCACGTGGCTCCTCAACAAGGGCCTTAGGACATTTGCAGGAGCAGCTGAGGTGTATCAGAGAAACTGACAGAGGAGAAAAGAGTAGTAATCGTAAAAATTATTGTTGCAAACTATGTAATGCAGTCCAAGTTGCAGACCTGTAATGCAGGTCAAGACATACAAAGATCTCTAGTTGTTGCAGGGTTTTTTTTTGGGGGGGGGGCCTGGAATATTTTCTTTTGAACACAATATTATTCTGAGACTATGCCTCGTGTGCCACAGATTCAGTAGTTACATGATTGCTAAGTATGTTTGAATAAATATTTTGGTTTTCATATATATTTTTTAGGATATAGCACCTTTAATATTGCAAGCACATTAATGAAAATTTAGAAATTAAAACATTTAAAATCACACAAAACCCCACACCTCTAACAAAATGACTGTCATATTTTGAATATTTTCAGATCTGTGATAAGTATATATTTCATATAGGATTCCATTTACCAAAAAAAGTGTATTTTTCATGTTACCACATAGACTTAGTAACCATCCTTTTTGTCTTTTTTTTTTTTTGAGGTACGCAGGCCTCTCACTGTTGTGGCCTCTCCCGTTGTGGAGCACAGGCTCCGGACGCGCAGGCTCAGCGGCCATGGCTCACAGCCCCAGCCGCTCCACGGCATGTGGGATCTTCCCGGACCGGGGCACGAACCCGCGTCCCCTGCATCAGCAGGCGGACTCTCAACCACTGCGCCACCAGGGAAGCCCGACTGCCAGTTTTTTTATCCAGGAAAAATGTGTTTATTCGAGATGAGCAAAGAATTACCACTCAGGGTCTGCAATAGTGGCAAGCCAAGTGCAAGTATCCCCCAGCAAGGAGAGAACTCTTTTAGAGAGGGAGAGGAGGAAGCTGGCGGGGGGGGTGGGGGTGGGGGGCTGTATTAAGCAAAGTCCATTTTTAATTGAAAAAATACTGGATTATCTGCCTCTTACATGTTGAAGTCTAAAATATAAACACAGACATAAAATAATGCTTTGTTATTCAGAAAGAGGGATACACTGCTTGAAATGAATTCTGTGATAAAGTTAAAAAACCATAAACCTCGGGCTCGTCTGGAGCCTGTGCTCCGCAACGGGAGAGGCCACAACAGTGAGAGGCCCGCGTACTGCAAAAAACAAACAAGCAAACAAACAAACACCTTCCTGGTAAAAATGTTCTGAGTACCCACTGACGATGTATGCAAAGAATTTGGTATTGTTTCCGAATTTCAACAAATTATAGTTTTCTTATTAGTAATTGATTTATTCAGGATCACACAGCTAAGTTGTGCCACAGCAAAGACTCAGATGCAAGTCTTCTCTGCCTCAACTGAGTGACATCAAGAGGTAACATGAAAAACAATGATAGATTTGTAAGTTTTGTTCTATATTAGATTATAGTTTTTAAGATAGTTTAGTGTCGCTTAATGATAATCTAAAACTTCCCAGTACTCTTTAATTTACAGAATCTTTGAGACAAAAATTTTGTTTTGTAATGGAAGTTAAATTATATATAGTTGGTCTCAGTACACAGGCATTCAGTGCATAAGCAACCATTCAAAAGTATATCTGGTCCATAAGTTTAAAAAAGCTGCTTTTCCCAAATTCATGTCTTAAAGACTCCTGTTTAACAATGTATTGTACATATATTGAGTTTTTGAAGATAGCACTGTATATGCTGTTACTATCCATTAGTGCTCTAAAAAGGAACGAAGCATGACCTTTCCTACTTTCCTTAGTACCTGATACTGGTTTATATTCTGGAGCTGTGATCCGTAGCTTCAGCTAATGTTTGTTGCTTTTTCGCAGCTTACTTTTCTGACCTCCCAGACTGCCTGAAACTACTGCTTAAATTGAATCACATTATCTGCGATTCCTGTACAGTACAACATACAGGCTCTCTGCTTTTTCTTCTCCCCAGAATTCTACAATTATGCCAGAATTCTTGAAAAAGCATCCCTACACCATTACTTATTTCTGTATTCTTTATCATTGTCACAATTCACCCCATAAAATGGGATATTACCATTTTTGAGATCTGCTAATATTAGGGATGTCTCTCGAGTTTTACTGTCTTGAATAACATATACAACTAGAAAAGCTTTCCTCTCCCTTCATTATGCAAAAAATGTATATGTATTGCCAAACAGTACCCAATATTATTCACACTGTCCTTCCCCTCTGTCTGAAGGTGGCATAAATGTCCAGGGCCCAAGAGCTGTCTCAGCAGGATGGCAAAAGTGTGCCCACTACCTACAGCCAGCTCCTGCCAGCACTATGTTTTATAAGATTTAAAGATTCTTTTGATGGTGGGACCTGACACACTAATGCTCAGATGAAAGACAGAACTCTTTGTTACTTACACCTCCAAATGAGAGAAGGCTGCCAGTCAGGGTCATGGAGGATATTGCCCCCTGGGGACCAAGCCACAGCAAATTGGGCAGTTTATAAATGACAAGCAGGATGGGATTAGCTAGGTTTCCAGCACTCCCTGAGGACTGGCCAATATGAATAACGTCAAGAGCTCTGGGGTGCAGAGACTGTCTCTAGTCTCCTGGGACCTGGCCCGATGGGGTTGGTACCTAATGGCCCTGCAGTGTGAAGACCCAATAAAGGAAGTGTTTGGAGTATGGACTTAATCAGCTGTTGAAGAGAACTAACTGGCCTATCACTAGCCAAGGTCTTAAAACTAAGTCAATATAGCATTTAGAAACAAACAAACAAACAAAACAAGTGTATTATGCACTGATGAATGGAGTATTTATAAATGGAATATTTCCTGCCATATTAATAAACAAAGGATGCCACAGTCACCAATGATTGCAACCCTCCAATGTGAGCTGGTGAGCCCTGAGGAAACTCAGGGCTGAAAAGAATACCTGCCATCTAGCAGCCATCAGACTGTAGTCACTCCCTGTGGTGAGCCTTGAGGAAACTCAGGATGTGGAAATACAGGCTCCAGAGAGCTGAGGTGCATATAAAAGGAATGATTTCAGTGAGCCCAACTCTTGCATCTTCCCATACATAGAAAAGAGCTTAATTCCTTAACTTGAGATACCTGGTTTTCTTTATTTAACAGTAATCTTTTTTTTTTTCTAACAGTAATCTTTTGATGTTCCCAATTACCTGCACTTTGTTGCAGAACTCCTATATAGGGTCTTCCCTGGTAGCACAGTGGTTAAGAATCTGCCTGCCAATGCAGGGGACATGGGTTTGCGCCGTGGTCCAGGAAGATCCCACATGCCGCGAAGCAACTAAGCCCGTGCGCCACAACTACTGAGCCTGCGTTCTAGAGCCCATGCTCCGCAACAAGAGAAGCCACTGCAATGAGAAGCCCGCACACTGCAACGAAGAGTAGCCCCTGCTCGCCGCAACTAGAGAAAGCCTGCGTGCAGCTACAAAGACGCAATGCAGCCACAAATAAATAAAATATTTTTTAAAAAACCAAAAAAAACAACTCCCGTGTATCCTGGCTCCTCCCCTCGCCTCCTAGGAGCAGTTTCTCAGAGTTATCTGAAACGCTGTCTCCCGGGCTGCAGTCCTCATTTTGCCCCAAATAAAGCTAACTCACAACTCTCACATTGTGCATATATATATATATTTTAAGTCAACGGTACTTATAGGTGAGGAATGGGGTGTGTTTGATGTCTGCTTACTTTTGTTCCTAGCAACTAAAGTTCATAGCTTTGTTCATACATAATTCTCTGAGTTTATTCAGGGTATTGAGAGATAAGATATCCCCTACTCCTTACATAAAACATGAAAAGCAAGTAAGCATGCCTTCATAACAGAAAGGAACTTTTAACAGGCTGTTTTTAGCCTTTTCATTTTTTTTTCTTATATATTCTACATTGTGGGAAGGGTCACTTAAAACAATTGCTTACCTTATTTAAGAAATACAAGTACAGGGCTTCCCTGGTGGTGCAGTGGTTGAGAGTTCGCCTGCCGATGCAGGGGACACGGGTTCATGCCCCGGTCCGGGAAGATCCCACCAGCCGCAGAGCGGCTGGGCCCGTGAGCCATGGCCGCTGAGCCTGCGCGCCCGGAGCCTGTGCTCCACAATGGGAGAGGCCATAACAGTGAGAGGCCCACGTGCCGCAAAAAAAAAAAAAAAAAATTAGGAAATATAGAATTGAATTTTAGTCCTAGAATTAATTATACTTGACTGAGAAACAGGATGCCATAATTATTCAATTATATATTTTCATAAGTAATATGCATTTAAATAAGTACAAGGTTAAATTGCTTACATTAGCCTAAGGGTTAATGGAATAACCTTATTTTAAAAACAAAGATACTAAAATCCTGTTAATTCTACACATCAATAGGATTTCTAACTCAATAGATCATCCTATCAAATATGTCCGAGAATTTTGCAAATATATTGAGCGAATATCGATTCATCTGAGAGTAGCCTTCATTTTAGTAAGTATTGTTTAAGGGTTTTCATCTTGTGTGTTAGACAGATACTTGTATGAATTTTGCCACATGTACATATAACAACTAAAAACAAAACTCTAGGTAACTATGATTCATTTGCAAAATCATTCATAGAGAAGGATTTTATAAATTTGCTTCTGATGACACACAATGAATACTTAATATGTTATTCCATAAATAAGTGCAAATGATATATTAGCACCTACCTGGTTTAAAGCTGTGAGATTAAAAACTTCTTGAAAAAGCTTCCCAGGGAAAAAAATCAGAGAATTTAGTAAAGTGAGCATGATTTTGGAAAGCCAAGTTTCTTTACAATTCCTATTAGCCACAATATAGGTAAATCTTCACTTTAAATGAATTCATTGACAAAATATTAATTAATATACAAAAGTATTGCTGCTAATTATTCAATAACAAACAGTTGGAGTAGATTCTGGCTGAGGCTCAGATCCCCTTTCAATAAAGGAGTCACTGCCCAGCTGAAAGTCCTATGGTTAGCTCACTGTCTCCAGCTGAAGTCAAGCTCATCGCTTGTTAGTGTGAGACAATGAATAACATGACAGCTGCTGAGATCTAGTTCGTGAGTCAGCTCCCAGCCAATGACTGAACAGGGAGTGGTACAAGAGCCTGCCCACTTTCCCTCCGCCCGGGATTCCTCTCCTAGGCAGTCTTGGTGCTGGAGCTCCTCGTTTCGCTGGTAGAGGATTTGTCAGGTATGAATCATGGCCCATGTCCCTCTGCCCAATTCTAATTCTTCTTTTCTTTTCACATGGATTTATTCTTTTATAAACCTTTTGTACTCTTAACTCTACCTCAATATTTGTTTCCTAGAGAAAATATGACAATATTTTATTTTATGAAGGGAGTTAGTTTTTCTTAAGTGGGATATTAGGCAAGACTGGGAATATAAGCAGTAATACAGTAGAGTTTTTGTCATCAGATAGTTTATAATCTGGTGTTATCAACCTCCATGATAAAGTCCATGGGCCTCAAAGAAGTTAATTAGCACAAAGCCACAGAGAGGGTTCATGGTAGTACCAAGGATTTGACCTTAGATGTCTCTGATTCTAAGGGACATGATGATTTTCTTACCTACATTTTTTTTTTTTTTTTTTTTTTTTTTTTTTTTGCGGTACGCGGGCCTCTCCCTGTTGTGGCCTCTCCCGTTGTGGAGCACAGGCTCCGGACGCGCAGGCTCCGGACACGCAGGCTCAGCAGCCATGGCTCACGGGCCCAGCTGCTCCGCGGCATGTGGGATCTTTCCAGACTGGGACACGAACCCGTGTCCCCTGCATCGGCAGGCGGACTCTCAACCACTGCGCCACCAGGGAAACCCTTACCTACCTTTTAAGCCTGCAAACTTTTTCTTTGCATTATGGAGCAAGCTAAGCTTTTTTACCATTAACATTGTAACATGTAATATTTAGAATCTATGAAAATAAATATTAAAATGTTGTGTATAAACTCTACCCATGAAAGCCCATGTTTTAGGGAAGAAACAGGAGTACTATGAAATAAAAGGAATAGATAATTAGTATATCCCAATCAGCTGGCTGTCAGCACATGAAAGGCGATATTAGTAAATTTGAATCATGTGTTCTACATTGCTTAAAATAGAAACAAATTAACACCATGAGAACCAGAATAAAGAAATACTCTGTTTATTCTAATCCATTAGCTGTTTTCTCCCTTGCCAGCTCAGGTAAGGTTAACAGATTCAGAAAAAGTGGGAATTCTCTTACTTATACTGTTTATCTGCTAAGTTATGGGAAGTAAACGTGGATTTAAACATCTTCTGTGTGTCAGTTACAATGCTTGGTGCTGGTAATATGCTAATGAAATAGTCTGTCTGCTCAAGTGGGTTAGGGAAACTAGTCTAATGAGGGAAGGAAACAAGCAAACAGCACTTGAAGTATTAGTACCGTATGAAATGATGTATGATTTAGACGCTATGGAGCACGGCGTCACCCTCAAGGGAAACATAACTCAGCCAACAAGGGAAGGCTCCCTGCTGGAATAAGGAATAATGCTTGAAATGCCTCCTAGATCATGAGAAATTGTGGGAGATAGAGAGATGCAGTGTAACCCAGAGATGTGCATGTGTAAAACAAGGAGACATGAAACAACATTCTGCAGCTCGATTCTGTAGGAATGAGCCCTGGTTGTAAGAAAGTTGGAAATGAAAAACTGCCACTCCAGAAATATGCAAGTAGTTGAGAATGAAAGGCACCATATGCTATGCTAAAGAGTTTTGACTTTCTTTTCCTCTAAAGTGATTAGCTGTTACATTAAGAAATGATGTAATTAATTCCCAGTTAGGAAAATATCTCTGGCAGATAGGGAAGGTGATAGACATAGAACCAGTTCAGAGACTTAACTGCAGTAAGTCAGATAAGAAGCAATGGATACCTAGAGTAAGTCCATGAGGAGTAGAAAGGAGTGAGTTCAAGAAATACCAAGGAAACAGATCAAAGAATTGGGTACCAGATTGGGTTCAGAGTGAGTGTGAGCTGAGAGTATGGGATGATTTTCTAGCTATTTTAGGAAATAAGATAATGAGAGAAATAACTGGAAATGATTTTTGAAGTAGGAAAAGGTGTTGAGATGAAGTTTGAGTTGGAGTGTCCATGGGAAAATGCTGAGTGTATGCTCAGGAAGTAGTTCTTTTTGTGGGTTGAAGCTTGGAAGATAAGTCTAGATTAAGCATTGGTTAGGTGAGAGTTTCCAGTGTAGAATAATAGAGGTCATGGATGTGGATGTATTGTGTACATGGGGACTGTAGCTGAATGTTCATGCAGAGTGACAAGGTTAAATACCCAAAGACAGAGCTCTAGTGAAAGGGACAAATGTTACAGAGATATCATTAAAAATAAAGACTATAACGTGGCCATTCATTTGAGAATTAATATTTAATTATAACAGGAATAAATGGTAGGTAAACTATCTCTTTTGAAGTATAATTTTTTTATTCCCCTGGTTATGTATGCACAGGAATGGGAGGACAGAATTTAGGATGAATCCCTGATTTCTGTCTTAGACAACTAAATGAACAAAGAGAAATCAAAAGGCTATCAGGAAAAATGTATGTGTATATATCATATATAGTATAGTATCTTTGGATACATTAGTTTGTTTTGCAACATAGAGTATATTATGAAAAATATCAGACTGTAGAGGAAATTTCAGTTTTCTTAGTCATATGCAATTATCTCCCACTGCATGAAGCTAACTTATCAAGAGCAAAGTGAAAGGTCTGAGTGTATTATGCCATCTCTTTGATGTTCTTATAGGATATAATGAAAGATGAATGCTCAATGCTGAAGCTGCAGCTGAAAGAGAAGGACGAACTCATTTCCCAACTTCAGGAAGAACTGGTAAGTGTGAACAATATTTGGCCCACGGGTGTATTTTCCTTGCAAGGTTATTTGCTATAAACCCTACAACTTATTTTATTAACACTAAAATTATTAGTGATTTATAAACTGTTAGTGATTCAATCTGATTATCAATTTTATAATCCTACAGTAATGGATTTGACAGTCTGAAAAAGAGAATGTTTTATAATATATATATATTGAACTTTACATAATTCCAGAAACAGATTACTGACCCAGGATTAGGCATTTCAGTTGTACCTATCAAAAATCGTGAAGGCTAAGGCCACACTTTATTTTGTAAAGTGCAAGAGTTAACTCCATACTGCCATACCTAGAGACACAATCATGTAATATGAAGCAAAGTACTCAATAACTTTGCTAACAAAAGCAAATTTTACTTTTACATAAAGGTACCAAAAATGCATTAAGCTAATGAGATGTTTTGTTAATATAGATATTATATAAATCCCAAATTATCTAAAAATTATACAAAAATATGAAATGTATAGTTCATGTTTTCAGGGTGTTTTTTAGATGTGACATCATAAATGTATTAAATCATACTTTCATAACATGAAAACACATTTGGTAGGTAACAAGAATAGCACACATTTGATCTGGATAGAAATTAAAAAATGAGTTCTCCAAAACAAAAATGAGGAAGTAATGAGAAATTTTAAAAAATTAATCATTCTTAAGAATACCAATAAAATAAAGACATACTATACAGTAAGAGGCCCTGACTCATTATCAAGATCAAAAAACAAACCCTAGTCAATACTGTTCTCTATGATTTCATATTTGACTACATTAACAATGTATTATGTAATTATTAAATAAATTAAATGACAAAACAGATTTTATAGACCATCAAGCTTTTGAGAACTTTTCTGAAAACATATTAGTGAGAGAGCATACAAATTTAGAGTATTTTATTGACTCTTGACAACTGACAACAGTTTTACTGAAACTTGACCTTTAGACTTTGTTTCATGACTGGGTTTGATGCTGATTATTGGTCCCATGAGCATATTATTGTCACTTTAGACACCCATTGACCCATATGTATTACTTAAGATAGTAATAGAATTAGACAAAAGGAACATGTCTTACATTACTGGGAATAACCTTTCATAAATAAGTAATTTATTTATAATATGAAATTTACTACATAAAACATGACTACATATAACTGTATAGGTATGTATTATGTAATCAAGCTTTATCTTTGAGTTGACTAAAATCATATGTAGATATTTATGAATGGATGCCTAGAATTATTAGTTTTAACACAGCAGAAAATGTATTCACTTTGCCAGAAAATGCATATTTTGGATAATTAACTCAGAAAGAAGTGTTCATTTTTTTCCTGCAACATTAGTTATGATCAGATCTAAAACTTAGCCTATACAAGAAATCAGACATTCATTTGTTGAATGAAATGAGAAAGAAAATGATTACTTCCAGAGCCAATGTTACATAGCTATAATTAAGATAATTTAGTGCCCCTGCGTCCAAAACAGTCCTCTGTTGGTTGATCTAGTAAAATGAGATGCAAGTGTTTTCTTTTGCTTGTTTTTTGTTTTTGTTTTAAACTTGAATTGCCCAAATTGACTTATTAGCTTCTAAAATTTCCAGGTAACAATCAAGGTAGCATTTTAATTTTGTGCTATGTAGTTTGCATAGTCATCTTAAATAGTTCAACAAAGGAGAGTGTTAACTTTTGAAAATAGTTTGTTTCATTAAAGAAAACTGTACCTAAAGAAAAAAGTGTATAGGTGATTTAGGAAGTTAAGGAAGAAGAAACACTGTTAAAAGAAAGTCATCATTAAAACTGGACTTGGAGCATGGACAAGGTGGCAATCACATAAAAGTAATATAAACCACTTAGATCCATTGAAAATTAGGTCCTAGTATTTCTGATTCTGATAATAAGTGACTTGTGACATTCTGACAAAGTAGACATTAAATTTAACATTTTCAAATTTAGATAGGTAAAGTTTGAATTTCAAAACATTTTAGGAACCAGTTTCCTGTACCCTGCTATAATCACAATCTGTAAGAATTTAGTTTTATTATGGGTTTCTCATTTCTTAACCACTGCTGCTATCATAAGCAGTTTACCTACATATACACTATAAATCAAATTTAGAGGTAATTATACCAATAAAGAATTTATATCCAACTTAGTAAAGTTATTTTAATATAATTTATTTAGCCTCACTTTGATATTTTCAGTTTAAAAAAGTTAGTGCGGTGTGGGGTTGGCGGCAAAAGAAGTTTTTATACCACTTAAAACTTTTTTTATTGAGGTAACATTGGTGTATAACATTTTATGTTTCACGTGGACAACATTACATTTCTGCTTCTGTACAGACTGCAGCATCCTCCAGACCAGAAATTTGGTTTCCCTCTGTCACCATACAGTTGATCCCTTTATTCATTTTGCCCTTTCCCAGTGCTTCTTCCTCTCTGGTAACCAATACTCTGTATTTATGTATGTTTTTGTTTGGTTGTGTGTGTGTGTGCTTGTGTGTGTTTTAGTTTTTTGATATTCCACATATGAGTGAAATCGTAGGGTATTTGTATTCTCCATCTGACTTTTTTTTTTTTTTTTTTTTTGCGGTACGCGGGCCTCTCACTGTTGTGGCCTCTCCCGTTGCGGAGCACAGGCTCCGGACGCGCAGGCTCAGCGGCCGTGGCTCACGGGCCCAGCCGCTCCGCGGCATGTGGGATCCTCCCGGACCGGGGCATGAGCCCATGTCCCCTGCATCGGCAGGCGGACTCCCAACCACTGCGCCACCAGGGAAGCCCTCCATCTGACTTTTTTTACTTAGCATAATACACTCTTAAGGTCCATCCATGTTATCATAAATGGCAAGATTTCATCTTTTTTTTTTATGGCTGAGTGGTATTCCATTGTGTATAGATACCATATCTTCTCTACTCATTCGTTCATTGATGGACACTTAGTTTGTTTCCATATCTTGGCTATTGTGAATAGTGCTGCAGTGAACAGAGGGGTAAATTTATCTTTTCGAATTAGCGTTTTCATATTCTTTGGATAAATACCCAGAAGTGGTGTTACCAAACCCAGGTTTGGCTGTTTGCCGCTCAAAAGCTGATAATCCAAGGGGCAAGGGTCGATAGAAAGGAAAGGTGCTTTAATCATGAAAGCCTGCAATCTGGGGAGAAGGTGGACTACTTGTCCTTAGACCAACTCCAAATATTCTGCTCAGTCATGACAGTTTTTAAAGGGGAAAAAGGGGGAAGAATCTTGGTGAATCGTTGAGGCAGAAGGTTGGATTCTGCATCATTCTCCCTTGCGTGCAGACTGTCTGACAGTCTTCAGATGTGTGATCTGCCTGCAGGATTGTGGCAGGTAGAGAGCTACTCATTTTTTAACTGCTTCATTTTTCATTTTATCCACAAAAAGAATCAACAGGCATAGTGTGCATGTAGGAGAGCATAAGTCAGGAGTTAGGTTAAATTGCCTACTGATCTCATTCCTATACTAAGGTTCTCTTAAAGTGAGAGGGGAACAGAAATGAGCAAACAGGAGAGGGGCAGAAGAGCTGCTTTCAGTGGGATAATTGGAGCATACGGTAGTTCTGTTAACTTTTTGTCGACTCTCCATGCTGTTTTCCATAATGGCTGCACCCACTTTCATTTCCACCAACAGGTATGAGAATTCCCTTTTCTCCACATCCGGCCAGCAATGTTGTTTCTTGCCTTTTTGATAATAACCATTCTAACAGGTGTGAGGTAATAACTCATTGTGGTTTTGATTTGCATTTCCCTAGTATTTGGTGATATTGAACATCTTTTTATGTGCCTATTTGGACATCTGTATATCTTTTTGGGAGAAATGTCTATTCAGCTTCTCTGCCCATTTTTAAATTGGGCTGTTTTATAATATTGAGTTGTATGCATTCTTTATGTATTTTGGATATTAACCCCTTATCGGATATATGATTTGTAAAGATCTTCCCCCATTCAGTAGCTTGTGTTTCATTTTGACGATTTTCCTTTATTGTGCAGGAGATTTTTAGTTTGATGTAGTCCAATTTGCTTATTTATCCTCTTGTTTCTAGATATGTCTCCTCAGGCAAGGGAAAGATATTGCTATGACTAATGTCAGTGTTTTGCTTATGTTTTCTTTTAGGATTTTTATGGTTTCAGGTCTTACATTCAAGTCTTTAATCCACTGTGAGTTGATTTTTGTGTGTGGTGTGAGATAGTGGTCTAGTTTCTTTTTTTGTACATGGCTGTTCACTTTTCCTAGTACAATTTGAAGAGACTATCTTTTCTCCATTGTATATTCTCTGCTCATCATAAATTGTATCCATATACAGGTGGATTTATTTCTGGGCTCTCAATTCTGTTCCATTGATCTATGTATGTTTTTCTGCCAGCACCATGCTGTTTTGATTACTATGGCGCTGCAGTAGTTTGAAATCAGGAAGTGTGATAACTCAAGCTTTGTTCTTTATTCTCAGGGTTGCTATGGCTATTCGGGGTCTTCTTTGGTTCCATGTTAATTTTAGAATTTTTGTTTTATTTCTGTGAAATGTCTTGGGATTTTGATAGGGATCACATTGACTCTGTAGATTGCTTCAGATTGTAGGGACATTTTAACAATGTTAACTTTTCCAATTCATGAACACAGAATATGTTTACATTTGTGTCTTAAATTTCTTTCTTTTAACCTCTTTGGTTAAATTTATTCCTAGGTGTATTCTTTTGTTATCTTCCATGGGATTGTTAATTTCTTTCTGCTAGCTCATTGTTAGCACACACAAGTACAACAGATTTTTATGTTTTTGTACCCTACAATCTTACTGTATTTGTTTATTCCTAACTTTTTTTGCGGAGTCTTTAGGGTTTTCTGTATGTAAAAAATTATGTCACACACAAATAGTGACAGTTTCACTTCTTCCTTTCTAGTTTGGGTGTGTTTTATTTGTCTTGCCTAATCACTCTGGCTAGATTCAATAATATGTTGAATAAGAGTTAGTGAGAATAGGCATCCTTGACTTATTCTTGATTTTAGAAGGATAGCTTTCAGTTTTTCACCATTGACTGCAATGTTAGCTGTGGGTTTCTCATGTATGGCCTTGATTATGTTGAAGTATCTTTCTTCTATAACCACTTTATTGAAAGTTTTTTATCATAAATGTGTATTGAATTTTGTCAAATACTTTTTCTGCATGTATTGAGATGATATGATATGATGATATGATGATATTTTATCCTTTTGTTAATGTACTGTATCATATTAGATTTTTGGGGTTTTTTTGGTTGTCTTTAGTGGATGTTAAACTACATTTCTGGAATAAATCCCACTTGATCATTGTGTGTAATCATTTTAATGTATTGTATTTGGTTTGCTAATTTGTTGAGGATTTTTACATCTATGTTCATTGGAGATATTGGCCTGTAATTTTCTTTTTATGTGTCTGATTTTGATCATTTGGTAAGATGAGTTAGCATGCATTCCTTTCTCTTCAGTGTTTTGGAAGAGTTTGAGAAGGATGAGTATTAAATCTAAATCTTTGGTAGAATTCAGGTGTGAAGTTGTATAGTCCTGGGCTTTTGTTTTCTGGGAGGTTTCTGATTACAGTTTCAACTTGTGCACTGGTTGTATGATTTGAAGAATGTGTCCTTTTATTCTTGGTTGTCCTCTGTATTTCTGTGGTATCTGTTATCATTTTTCCTTTTCTGATTGGATTTATCAGGGCCTTGCTTTTTTCTCAATGGATCTAGACTTGTAAATTTTGTTTTTCAAAGAACCAGCTCTTAGTCTGAATCTTTTGTATTGTCTTTTTAGTCTCTATTTCATTTATTTCCACTCTGTTTCCTTCCTTCCTTCCACTGATTTGGGGCTTCATTTGTTCTTTTTCTGTTTCCTTTAGGTATAAGATTAGATTGTTTATTTGAGTTTTTTCCTGTTTCTTGAGGAAAGCCTGTCTTGCTATAAACTTCCCTCTTAGTACCACTTTTGCATCTCATAGATTTTGGCATGTTGTTTTCATTTTCATTTGCCTTCAGGTATTTTTTTTTTAAATTTATCCTTTGATTTCTTCATTGACCCAATAGTTGTAGCATGTTGTTCAGTCTTATTTGTGACTTTTCCAGATTTCTTCTTGTAATTGATTTTTAGTTTCATAGCATTATGATTGGAAAAGATGCTTAATATGATTTCAGTATTCTAAATTTATTGACCTGTGTCTGAACATACGGTCTTTCCTTGAAGGTTCCACGTATAGTTGAAGAATGTGTATTCTGCTGCATTTGGATGGAACATTCTGTACAAATCTATCAAATCCAATTAGTCTAACATTTCATTTAAGGCTGTTGTTTCCTTGTTGACTGGATGATCTATCTATTCATGTGAGCGGGGTATTTTAAAGTCCCCTATTATTGTATTGTTGTAAATTTCTCTCTTTAGGTCTGTTTAGAATTGTTTTATATATTTTGATGCTCACATGTTAAGTACATATATATTAATAACTGTTACATCTTCTTGATGAATTATGTACTTTATGATTATGTACTGTCCATCTTTCTCTCATTACCCTTTTTGTCTTGAAGTCTGTTTTGTCTGAGTGTGGCTATACTTGCTTTCTTTTGGCTGCCATTTGCTTGGAGTATCATCTTTGATCCTTTCAGTTTGAGCCTATGTTTGTCTTTAGAGCTGAGATGTTGCCTGGAGGCAGCATATACTTGGATCTTGTTTTTTAATCTATCCAGACGCTCCCTTTTGATGAGTTCAGTTTATTTACATTTAGGGTGATTATTGATGAGGATTTAGTACTGCTATTTATCTTTTGTTTTCTGATTGCTCTTGTTTCCCTTGTGTTTCTGTAGGGCATTTTAGTTCGATGGTTTTCTATGATGTTTTTCTCCATTTTCTTTTGTTTCATGTCTCTGCTCTAGATTTATGTTTTGTAGTTACCAAGAGGTTTGTATAAAATGTCTCATAGATAGAACAGTCCTTTTTTCTGCTAATAGCATCTTCATTTGCCTATGCAGGTTCCATTCTTTTCCTCTTCCCCTTTTCTGCTTTTGTTGTCTCAAATTATCCTTTTTTATGTTGTGAGTTTGTTACCAAATTAAAGTAGCTATGTTTTTTCCACCCTTTTAACATTTATGCTATAATAAAGTATTAAAAGCCTATTCTGATAGAGTTGCAGTTTTCTGATTCTATCACCTTACTCAAAGTTGTGTGTGTTTTGTCATCTTGTTTGTGGTAGAAGAGCTCCTTTTGACAGTTATTACAAGACAGGTTTAGTGGTGAACTCCCTCAGCTTTTGTCTGGGAAGGTCTTTTAATTCTCTTTTGTATCTGAATGAATGATAAATTTTCTAGATAGAATGTTCTTGGCTGACAGTTTTTATCTTTCAATATTGAGTATGTCATTCCACTCCCTCCTAGCCTGTGGAGTTTCTGCTGAGAAGTCTGCTGATAACCTAATGTGGGTACCTTTGTAAGGAACCTTTTTTCCTTTATTCCCTGACTGCCTTTAAAATTCTTTGTCATTGACTTCTGACAGTTTTAATATAGTGTCTTGCAAAAGGTCTTTTTTGCACTGAGGTAATTAGGTGATCTCTTAGCTTCATGGGCTTGTACATTCAGTTCCTTCACCACGTTTGGAAAGTCCTTAGCTATTACTTCTTTAAACTCTGATCTCTTCTTCTCCTTCTGGGATACCCATTATCCTAATATTTTCCCTTCCTAATAGAGTCAGCACTTATAGAATTTGCTCATTTAAAAAAAACTTAATTCTTTCCTCTTCTACTTGTATCATTTCTAGATATCTATCTTCAAGCTTGTGACTACTCTCCTCCAGATGGCCTGTTCTATTTCCAGTACTTTCTAATGCATTCTTCATCTCAGTTATTGAATTCTTCTGCTCCAGAATTCATATGGTTATTTCTGAGTTTCAGTCTCTTTAGTAAAGTATTCCTTCTCTTTAATTTTCTTCCTGAGCTCATTGAACTGCCTTTCTGAGTTTTTTTCTTGTGGCTCATTGAGTTTCTTCCTGAAAGCTATTCTGAATTCAATCAATTAGATTACAGTATTCCATGCCTTTAAGTTTGGTTTCTGTAGAATTGTCACTTTGATTTTTGTTATACAGTGTTACTGTGGTTCTTCAAGGAGCTTGAGTTCTTTCCATGCCAGCGCTTCTGTAGTAGCAGACACCTTTCTTTAGGTAAAGCTGGTTTTTGGTTTTTTTTTTATAATTGATTCTAATGATTCAACAGGTTAGAAATTAGAAGCCTTTCCTATTTTTCAGTAAGCGGCACTAGAGCACAAGCTGCTTTGGTTTCTGTTACCCGAGCTGCCTCTGGTTATCTGAGAATGGGTACTTAAACCCTCCACCATGTTTGTCAGAAGTGTCACCCAGTGACCTCAGTATTATTTGCGTCTCTGCGGGCATTGCTACCTTGCTGTTGTGGTGCTACTGGTGCCAGTATCTGGGGCACTGGGGTGGTGGGCTCTTCTGTTGAGTCTGAATCACAGGCTCTGATGCCTCATGGGGAGGAGTGAGTTGGGGGAAGAGCCCAGATCACATGGGTGCCTCTGTCATGTCTGGTATCGTCAGGCTCGGGGCTCTGCCGCTGTGGGCAGGGGGTTGGGAGGCCAGAGTCATGGGCACTTCTCTGGCTAAAGGGATGGGGTGCCAGCCTTGCTGCTACTGCCCAGTTACCTGTGGTGACTGGCACCACTGGGGCCAGGAGGACGGAGTCTTGTCCCCTGTCTCCTCTACTGCTACCAGCTTCTCTGGGGCTGTGGGCTCAGGCACCGTCTCCACTGTTCCCTGGGTCCCGCCACCTCTGTGTTCCAGACGACCCACCTTTAGGTGTACAGTTGTGTGTAATTATCTGGCCTCCTGTTTTTGTTGGGCGGAGGTACGTTTTGAGTTTCGGGTGTTTTACTGACTGTAGATTAAAGGGAAGAGACCAAAAAAAACTTGCTTCATCACAATGATGACGTTACTCCAAAAGAGATGTTTTTAAAGGCAAGATCTTTGGTTACTTCTTTGTCTTACAGAGCAGGGTTCCTCAACACCACTGTTGACATTTGGGTCAGATTGTGCTTTATAACTGGTCCTGTGCAATGTCAGATACTTAGCAGCATGCCTGACTTCTCCCCTCTAGATGTCAGTAGTACCCTCCAGGCAATGCCAAATGTCCCTGGAGGCAGATTTGCCCCAGTTGAAAACCATTGCTTTAGACGTATATTATACTACAGTCCCCAGTTAGATGTTGATGCAATATCATACAATTTATCTGTTGGTACTCAGTAAAAAGTTCTGCAGAAGGGCTGGATCTCTCTTTTACTATCACATAAATAACTATTTGAATGCTCTTTTAGGCCACTAGTGCTGCCAAAACAAAATACCATAGACTGGGTAGCTTAAACAGAAATTTATTTTCTCACAGTCCTGGAAGCTAGAAGTCCAAGATAAGAGTGCCAGCATGGTTGGGTGCTGGTGAAAGCTCTTTTTGGCTTATGGATGGCTTCTAGCTGTGTGCTCTTGTGGTTTCTGCTGAGTGCATGTGCATGGAGATGGAGAAGGGGGAAAGGGGATGTAAGTTTTGTTTCTTCTTATAAGGGCACTAATCCCATCATGAGGACCCAGCCCTCAGGACCTCGTCTAAGCTCGCACATCTCCCAAAGACCCCTATCTCCAAATATCATCGCATTGGGTGTTAGGGCTTCACCATATAAACTTGGGAGAGATGCCATTTAGTCCATAGCACATACTGTTCATGTCCATTTCTGTTTAATATTGGCAAGTAAAAATGTGGACAAAAGTCTAATTTTCAAGCATTAAATGTGCATTTCAAACCATCATTTTTTTCTCTACTGTATGACCTCAGAATTATTACCTTGGTTCTTTTTTTCTTGCTGGGTAGGTGGACTTTACAAAGCACAAATATACTTAGAAACTCAATTTTTATTTTAGATTATATATTGATATTTGAGCAAATTATCTACGTTATTAACTGAGTTTATAACAGTGTATTTTGTAGTCATACTTTCAGTTTATCCCTTTCTATTCTTTTTAAAAATAAAACATAGTGGTTTGCATCTTGGATGTTTGAAATTATTATACCTGAAATTTGTGTGTATCATTTACATCAGTGAGATTTACTGAGTTTTTTTTTAAACAGATAATCATTTGTACATTTTAGGTTGTCTGAGGGGATATAAATAGTAGAATATCAGAGTGTTCTAGGGTTGTATATTTGGTGGGGCAAGTAATTGGAGAAAACGAGGGATATAGTCTTCAGGCAAGAGTTTTTGGCATGATAAACAGGAAGGAACTAGTTCTTAAATGGGACATTTACTCTCAACTGCTTTGTAATAGAACAAAATCTCCTGCACTGCTATGAGGTAATGTGAAGGGCACTTGCTAGCCATATCTATGTGACATGGGCTATGTAAATTGTATTTTTTATTTTGTTAATTATACCTTGTATTGGTTTTACAAAATGTGTCCAGAAAAATTTGGAATAACTCAAACAACATTTGAAATTATCTCCTCAACTTTAAGACCTCTTTCCCATTAAATGAGATCTTTAAAATGATTTTACTTCCCTCCCTTAGAAACTTATATGAATTTTACTGAGCTTGTTGAGGACTTAATGATTTTAGTACTTTTAGCTGGTTTTCCCTTGAAACATTTTTTTTCCTTTCAAAAGAATTATTTGTGACTTATATTTGTAAATACATAGTGACAATATTTTCTATTAGATTTAAATTATGTATAGTATAAGATTTATTATTACAGATCACTGTTTCCACCCCTCTTGATCTTTCTCCATTTTATGGACTCTTCTGATTCTTTTATGGCTTGGTTAGAATCCTTTCCCAAGTATTAAGATGGGGTATTAAAGATGTAGTCTCTAAATCTTTGAATATCTCTTTACCTTGAAGGATGAAGGATACTGCTATAGATTGAATTGTGTCTCCCCAAATTCACATGTTGAAGTGCTACTCTCCAATGTGACTGTGTTTGGAGTATGCTTTTAGGAGGTCGTTAGGTTAAATGAAGTCATAAGGGTAAAGTCCTAATTCAGTAGCATTAGTGGCCTTGTGAGAAGAAAAGAGAGAAACTGCTTTCCATGCATGGGTGCTGAGGAGAGTCCATATGAGCACACAGCAAGAAGGCAGTCATCTACAAGCCAGGAAGAACTCTTGCTAAAACCTGACCATGCTGACACCTTGGTTTTTTGTTGTTCACGTGTCATTGTGTCATATAACATTTCTATTGCACATGAAGTGACCTGTCCTTCATGTTTTGCTTCCTAAGGTCTTTGTTCCTCTTAAGATCCACTGTTATTTTCTTTTGCTTACTTCTCAGTACTAGGGTAAAAGTTATGAAAAATGTAACCCTCAAATAGAGGCCCACTAGAACCTGCTTCTGCTGGCTGGTGACAACAAACAAATTTGAAGGATATTGGACATAGTTTTTCTTTGACACTCTCAGGTTTCCTCAGTTACAAATGGTAGAACACTGTTGGCCAATCTGGGTGGCTGCTCTGCAGTTTTCCCAGCCAAAAATATTCTGTAGATATTTCTAGAAAAAGAAATCAGTAAAGTATCACCCTTCTGGCAAGGTTGGATATTTTCCATCAGTACTGTTCTCTCCAGAACCTTTTGATTTCTCATTCTTGCCCAGGCATATTAACTGCTAGTCTCATTGGCTCCAGTTAAGCCCAGAAGATAACAAAGTCTTGAGCCTGCTCTCTTCTCCCAACACCCATCAGAACCTGAATTCTTCCACATGTGCCTCAGTGAGCTTTACTTTCCTGCCCCAGTCACTGCTTCACCTCGGGAGAAGTTAATGTCAACTTGGGAGAAGATGGTGTCAGAAAACTGTGTTCAGGATACCATCTTCTCTTGAGACTTTCTTCATGCATCCTCTAAACAAACCCCAAATGGTAACTGTATTATGCAGTCTCCCCCTCCACAATTTACTTCTTAGCAAAAGTTCAGTGACAGCCACATTACGTGAAGCCGCAAGGCATGTACCAGGTTTGGTCAACTTTATTTTGGGTTAGAAAATTAAAAAAATAGAGAAAAGGAGGAATTTCTTCAATTCCTCTGTCTGTAACCTTAACTTTCTTTAACTTGAAGAGGAAAGTGAGCCAATACAGTGATATTAAATGTCAGGATACAAGTATCTAGCCTCAGTGACTATGTAACTGGATGTAGCTATTCTTTTCTTCTTCTGGCCTCAACTTTTCAGTTGTCAACTAATACCATAATATTAAAAATAGAAACTGACTATTCACCAAAGGTGAATTTGGTAAATAATGTATTTATATAGCTTCAGCATATATTATAATGTATATTTACATGGCTGTATATTTATAAAATTAAGTGGTGGGAACTGTATATGGTATGAATATGATATAAAAATATAGGTGCAAAGAAAGTGTATAATTTCTTTAGGTAATGTGAGTCTTCAGTTTCTATTATGAAATTTGATAGAGCTTCATTTTAATAACAAATATGTATTTTACAATCAGAAAAAATCAGACATCTGTTTGGAAAAGAAGAATTTGAATAGAGTTTAGTGGTTTTCAACCTCTGGTTTTTGTGGGTTGGAATGTCTTAGTCTGTTCAGGCTGCTATAACAAAATATCATAAACTAAGTGGCTTAAACAACAGACACTTATTACAGTCCCAGTAGCTGGAAGTCCAAGGTCAAGGTGCTGTAGATTCCGTGGTGAGGGTTTCCTTCCTGCTTATGTCTTCACAAGCCTTTCCTTGGTGCATGCACAGAGAGCAAGAGAGGGTATGGGTTGGGGAGGGCAGAGAGACCTTGTGACTCCTCCTCTTTTTGTAAAAAGCACTAATCCCATCATGAGGGACTCAAGTTTATGACCTAACCTAAGGCTAATAACTTCGCAAAGCCTCCACCTTCAAGTACCATCACTTGAGGGTTAGGACTTCAGCATATTGAATTTGCGGGGACATATATGTTTAGTTTGTAAGAGGGAAACATGAGTATCAGTGAAGTCTTATGGAATTCAACTCTCCATCAGCCACTTAATGACAGCAGTTATAAATGTACTGTGTTTTTAGTATCGTAATTCTCTATCAGATTCTAGTTAACAAAATGTCACATCTGAGAATAAAAATCAACCAAACCCAATAACCCAGACAAGATGACTGCTAAGGGCTACGGTGAATTATTACATCAGGAAATGAAATGCAATGGTGTGACATACACTTCACTGAGAATTTTTCAACACATTGACTGGGCAGGATATTAATTGAAAGCATGGAAAAGAACTAACATTCAGAGTCAGAAATGAGTTTTTCTTTTAAATATAATTAAATATTTGGATATGTATTTAAATATGTTTATTATGTAGAATATATTGAACTTTTTAATATTAGAAGTACCTCTCCCACTAAGCTCAAAGATCTGGGGATTTCATAAATTGACATTTTAAGATATTTGATGTATAGGTATAGGTTTAGACCAAAAATCTAAACATATGGCTAAAGTAGGAATACTTAATCAGAATCAATTATAATAGCAATTTAAAATAATTGCGTATTAACCTTAAGTTTAACTTCAAGTATATTATTTAATGATGCAGAGCAGAGAAATATTTTTCTCACTGAAGAGTAAGTTTGATTTTTTGAGCTGTTTAGTGAAGGTCACGTTGAAGAATACATTGTAATTTTATTGTTAGTATGAAACTGAGGAACACTGTAAATATTACCTTCGTGTGCCTAAAATAAATCAGAGATCATAAACATTGATGGTGAAGTGTACCCTTGTGTCTCGTGGGGACAGATTTTCTTAAATTATTAATCTTGTAAATGGTTTGAGAAACCTTATAAATGGTTTTTACACTATGGCTGAAAAGTGTGCCCCATATATCAGAAATTGAAGAAAGTCTATTTGGTATCTATGGATTGATTCAAAATACTTTTAAATGAGTTGAACCTACGAATAAAAATGTTAGTTGGCCCTAAGACTGAAGAGTGAATTTTAATTGTCCTAATTAGAATCAGTATACCATGCTACAGATTTTCTGTTTTGTTCTGCAAGTAATTTGAATGCCTATTACTCCATCAGATACTAAATGAAGTCATATGTAATTAGAGAATTAAATTACCTGTAATTTATGATTCTAAATTTTTATAACCTACCATTCCAGACTCTTCTCTCTCAAAACTTTTATTCATTTTCTAACTGATTCAGAATAAAAAGTTGATTCAAAATAGAAGCATCTGATGTAACTTTTATACAGTATGTTTCTTTAAAACCATATATTTCTATTAAAAAGGCCAATTTAAATGGGTCATCCAAAAGCAAAAATTTTCTGGGCAGAAAGGTTTCAGCCTTGTCTAAGAATATACTTCAATACTGTCCTCATTAAAACAACAGAAAGTAAAGTAAAACAAAACAAAAATACTTCCTACATTTGCCTTCATAATCTTCCTCTGTTTACCCACTTAGCTTTCACTGTCTTCTGATGAGTATTGACTGTTATCAGTTGCCTTAACTACAACACGTTTCTAGGCCAGTCAGTAAGGGAGTGCATTGAGTGTGGAATACTTAAAACAATAATAAAACTAAGTCATCTGTATTTACTATGACCATAGGCCAACAATTCTAAGTGTCAGTAATAAGACTACTGTCTAAAAAGATATTATAGATCTGAATTCTAGTTTAGTAACTCCAAGTTATGATTGAGTTTTACATTTTACACACACACAGTTCAAAATTTTTCAGTTATTACATTTCTATTACTCATCCTTTGATAAACATGGTATTTTTAAAAGAAAGTTAATTGGGAGAATTTTTAGTTATAGCGTTGAAACACATACCAAGATTAACAGTTCAGGATCACCCAAGCTTTAAGCTCAGTGTTTCTAACCCTTCTGGTACTACATATTCATGTATTCAACAATAAATTCAAAACAAGCAATGAGAGCATAGTTACTGTAAAGATGAAAGAATGGACCTTGAGTTACTTCAATTCTGACATTTGATGTAACCATTTGGTAGTTTTATTTAAGACTTAAATAGAATGAGAACTGTGAGGTATATATTTTGGGGGGAAATACTTGTGAATTTTAGTTCATACATTAAATATTTCACTGAATTTTAATATCTGAACTTTTTAATTCTAAACTTTATTTTTTTAATTGTACGTGTCATTTTAATGTTTTTAAAACTAATGCTAATAAGGTACATCAGGACATAATTTAGTAGTTACCTAAATTGTATCTTTGCAGACTCTTATTAAACAATATTATGTTTCTTAAAACTTTTAAACATCATGTTTTCAATTCAATACAAGAGTTTTAACTAGCTGCATTTTTTTATGGTCATTACTAATATTCATTTTATATCATGATCATTACATAAAGTTAAGTTTTACTTAGTGAAGAGGCTTTTAAAAATGTGTTCCAGGTATCCAGTATAGTAGTGCTGACCTAAAACAAATAGATTGCCAGTTTTTTATCCAGGAAAAATGTGTTTATTCGAGATCAGCAAAGAATTACCACTCAGGGTCTGCAATAGTGGCGAGCCAAGTACAAGTGTCCCCCAGCAAGGAGAGAACTCTTTTAGAGAGGGAGAGGAGGAAGCTGGGGGGGCTGTATTAAGCAGAGTCCATTGGAAGAACTGAGAGTTCATAGGCTGAATTGGTAGTCTCTCTCTGGCTGAGCTCTTCCCAGGAAAGAAGAGGAAGTCTTTTCTGTTGGGTTCTGCTGTGGTTGTAGAGCCCCTCCTTCTTGCCTCCCAATTCTATTTCAGTTGAGGTTTCTGTTTATTAATTTTTATAGTAGGTACACTCCTGAGTTTAACACTTCTTCCTCCTGCAAGGTAAAGACTAACTCAAAAGCCAGATCACTTAAAAAGTTTTAAAAAGTGAGATCCCTTTGTATTACACCTTCTTTGTTCTAGTGGAAAGCAAATATTGAAAATTATGTTTTTACTTAGTATAAGTAAACATAAACAGTCATTTATCTCCAGTCTTTTAGAACTCCATTAACTTTATTTAAATGTAAGCCAAGCCCTCAGCTCATTCGTTAACATTTAAATACCAAAGTATGGGGCTTCATAAAGGCCCTTGTAGAAATGATGAATTTTGAAAAATGGAAGGCAATTGAAGAACTGAAAGTGTAGCATTATATATAATCAGTTTACTATGCCTAATGAAAAGGGGGACTAAAAATAAAAGACTAGGGCTTTGGTGGTTAAGCGGTTAAGAATCTGCCTGCCAATGCAGCGGACACAGGTTTGATCCCTGGTCTAGGAAGATCCCACATACTGCTGAGCAACTAAGCCCTGTCACAACTGTCACAACTGTCACAACTACTGAACCTGCGCTCTAGAGCCTGTGAACCACAACTACTGAGCCCGTGTGCCACAACTACTGAAGCCCATGAACCTAGAGCCCATGCTCCACAACAAGAGAAGCCACTGCAATGATAAGCCTGCGCACCGCAACGAAGAGTAGCCCCCACTCGCCGCAACTAGGGAAAGCCCGTGCGCAGCAGCAAAGACCCAATGAGGCCAAAAATAAATAATAAAATTTTTTAAAAATTAAAATAAAAGACCAAGAAATACATATAGCTAAATAGCACTTTATCAAGAATCTGCAGAGAAGAGTAATTTTGATGAGGTTTGAAAACATATTTCAGAGCTCAAATTGAATAAAATTTTATGCTCTTAAACTTTAATAACAGAATAATTCCTACTTGATAAGAGAAACACTCTTTTTGCATGAAAATCTTATCCTGAATTCATCTTAAAAGTAATTCCCCACTTGCTCTACATTCTATTGTAATCTATGGTATTATTTCATGCCAGTAATTTTAAGATAGAATTTTACAGGCCCATGGATGATTTCCATAAGAACAGACAGCTGTAAGTACTTTTAAATCCTCTTTCTTGCTCATATTTAGGAAACATTAGGAACAGAAAAGAAATAGATTAGGTATACTTAAACATTATTAAAATGTCAGGCTACTTTCCCTTTTTCAGGCGAATTAATTGCATATATTCCAGAAAAGGCTTATCTCAGCAGTAATTACTCTCCTCGTCAGGTCTGTGAGACAGATGTACAGTGTGAATATGACAATATCCTATGATACATAATGGGGATTATCCTCGAGTTCCTTACACACTGCAGTACCCTGATGAAGACCTGCCAAAAAAGATAGTCTTTAATATTCTACTGCACTTGCCTTGGCAATCTTACGTATTTGTTTAAGTCTTTATCATGAAATGTTGTCATATTGTAGTTTGGTATGGATATGGAGAAATAATTGTGGTATAATTTAAATGCCAATATGAAGGTATTTTACCTTAAAGACATATGTAAGTTTTAAAAGAAACATGAAGCCATGTTATGACCGAATTAGGCATGTAGCTGAAATTTATATGTAAAGTTGGATATTTTTAGACTTTTATAATTTATTCTATAAGGGATGTTATACAACTCAGTCTTCTCTTCATTCTTTTATTATACCAATTGCTTAAAGTAATTTACCATGTAAAATATGTAAGTAGTCAATGGGATATAAAGATAGCCAAAGACGTAGGGGGGAAAATATATAAATCATGCTCCCAAATTCCTGAAGGAGTTAATAATATGCAAAATAATAGTGTGTCTGCCTGTATGTTGTATTTGTGTGTAAATACATGTATATAAATGTAAATAAATTACATATGTAAAACATTTATGTAACATATGTAATATTCTACTTCATGATAGTGTCTGTAAACATTTGAAAGCCAGTCTGAGCGAGGGTCTTTGCAGCAGGGGTTAAACAGATAAAGAAGTTGAGTGGTCTCTCTCAAGGAGCCAAGGTTCAAATAAGGGAGACAGGCATAAACAAATCATTTCAGTTAAAATAGCCACAATTTACTGAGGTCCTACTCTTTGACACACGCTCTGAATGCTTTAGGTTTATTAATAATAAAATTGAGAAGTTCTGATCTCAGGTGGCCTCAGCCTGCAGTGGCTTGAAGCAGGATTTCAGTTCCCAGCCTGAGATTGAGTTCGGGCTGCTGCAGTGAGAGTGCTGAATCCTAGCCACCAGGCCAGTAGGGACCAGGGACCAGTGGCCAGTGACAAGGCTCTGGCCTGTCACCTGTGTAGCAGTGAATTTTCACAAAGAGACGGAAAGTAGTGAAACAAGTGAAGTGTCTATTTGGAGGAAAAAGAGTATGTGTGGATAAACACACAGGTGGGCTCAGAGAGAGTTGCACCCTCATGGTCATCTGAATCACATTTTTCGGGCATGTCTTCTGGGTTTCCTTTGGCCAATCATCTTGCTTTGCCTGGTTCTAAGTCCGTAATTGGTATATCTCAGGGTCCTCCACTGTGTGCGTGTGCATCTCTTAGTCAAGAAGGATTCTAGTGAAGAGGCCTATGGGTAGTTGACATCACTTACTATGTGGCGGTGCCCCCTCCCTTCTTGACCTTCAAGGAGCCTTTCTGCACAAGTATCATCGGAAAGGTCTCCTTGGCCTCAAGAATCAGAAATATGCGGTCTCCGTCTTTTATCTGGGCTGGGCTCAGCTTCTTTTCTCATTCTTCATCTTGGAGCATCTCTCCACTGGGAACAAACTCCAGCTGCTCAGCCTGGGGCCCATCTATTTCCTGCCTCAGTACCTGTTGTCACGTGCAGTTCATCTAGATTAAAACTGAACTTCAGAGGGATTAAGTCATTTGTTCACGTCTGCATAATAAGTGATAGGATTTGAAGCAAAATCAGACTCCATAACCACTTTTTCCCCACTACATGTAATAGGTTTATGAATTACAAAACAGTGAGGTTAGTGCTATACAACAGGATACCACAGTTTTCCTTTGCTACTTATCCATACCGTAATAAAAACAATAGCTCCGGTTCATTGGTTACTTAGTCTGATAATAGCAGTCAGACTTCCGTCAGGGCACCAAGGGTGTGATATGAAACAGGCAGACTTAGAGCAGTTACCTATGGTACTTCTCACAGCCTTGGAGCATGTGAGAAGTATGGTGGCTTTCCTCAGAAAGGACAAGGGACATCACGGGCACATCATTTCTGTTACCATGTTCTTTTTCATGGATACTTCTTGCATCTGAGTAAGGACACTTAATGAAATCCATTTTTAAAATGTTCTTGTGAAACAGAATATAAATGCAAACTAGGTGCCACAGTAAACAGTGATGATAAAACATAAGAAGAAAACAGAACTTATAAAATCATGTCAAGACTAAAAATCAAGAGAAACTATAGGGCTTCCCTGGTGGCGCAGTGGTTGAGAGTCCGCCTGCCGATGCAGGGGACACGGGTTCTTGCCCCGGTCCAGGAAGATCCCACATGGCGCGGAGCGGCTGGGCCCGTGAGCCATGGCCGCTGAGCCTGCGCGTCCGGAGCCTGTGCTCCGCAACGGGAGAGGCCACAACGGTGAGAGGCCCGCGTATGGAAAAAACAAACAAAAAAAAAATGATAGAAGCAAAAAGGAAAGGCCAAAGTCAAAATTGATTCTTACCTAAAATATTCTAGAAATCAAAGAAACAGGGAACAGCATTCAACGAAACAATGAAGCAATGTTCAAAAATTTAGGTAGTGCTAATGTAATCTGCTTCTCATTTTCAAAAGAAAACCATTTGAAATAATAGTTTGGCAGTTGTCAAACTAACTTTTTTTTTTGCAATAAATGGTCTATAATGTGAACATTCAAACATACAACCTACATTTGTCAAAATACAAAAAAACTGAGGTATATGAAGCAATTAAGTGCCCATACCATGTGTCACTATTACACTAGGCAATTTGCTTATGTATCTCACCCTCAGTCATACTTTTTCTTCATACTCGAGGAAGTTGAGGCTTAAACATGTTAAATTGCTCAAAGTTACAGAAGTACGCGATGTCATTTAAAGAATATGTGTATGTGATTTAATTTGACTGTGTGCTATGGAGGAAGGTAAAGGTATTTCACTGTATGTTGCTTAGATCATTTCTCACTGTTTGCAGCACGCACAGATTGAAGTATCAGGTTGAAAGGAACAGAAAATAGAAACCAGGTAAAGTCAGCGGTTAGAGGGATTTCTGAATCACTGAAGTTCATGGAATTTGGTTGCTTTGGAATGAGAGCCCCTTAAAGTTCTTATAATTTCCCAGACACAATTGCCAATTTTCCTTTAATAAAACTCTCAATCCCTAGTACATTTTCACAGCCCTTGGTTTATTCCACAGCCAGTGCAGATTAAGTTGACTGAGTGTTTAAAGGCCCCCAGGGTTTGAAGCTGCTGTACCTACCGTTTTTTTCCTTTCAATTACATAACTTTTGTCAATTGTCCTTTCTCTGTGAGGAAACTCGTTTGGTAGCAACATTAAATTACTATTCTTTCTTTGTTTTAATTTATTTATTTTTGGCTGAGTTGGGTCTTTGTTGCTGCGCGGGCTTTCTTGAGTTGTGGCGAGCGGGGGCTACTCTTCATTGCGGTGCGCGGGCTTCTCATTGCAGTGGCTTCTCGTTGCGGAGCACGGGCTCTAGGCGTGCGGGCTTCAGTAGTTGTGGCTCGCAGGCTCTAGAGCGCAGGCTCAGTAGTTGTGGTGCATGGGCTCAGTAGTTGTGGCTCGCAGGTTCTAGAGCACAGGCTCAGTACTTGTGGTGCACTGGCTTAGTTGCTCTGCGGCACGTGGGATCTTCCTAGACTAGGGCTTGAACCCGTGTCCCCTGCATTGGCAGGCAGATTTTTAACCACTGCACCACCAGGGAAGCCCTAAATTACTATTCTAAAAAGTGACTGAACCTTAATTAGAAAAAGCTGAGAAGTAAAACACATCTAACACCAATATAGTAGATGTCCAATCCATGTAAGCTTCTCTTCCCGTTGTCCTTTGTTTTAGTTTTATCCATTTACTCATCTTGTATTCCATTTACTTTTCCCAACTACTCAGAATTGTCAGTTTTATCATTCTCGCTGAGTTGGAAACAGGGAAACTAAAGTTCAGCACAACTAACGAACCTTCCCATTAGCTAATGAGCCGCAGATGAGAGCCTGAAGGGTGCTTTAGGGCAGTGCAACCCTGCCTTTGCTTAAGACGGACTTCCTGCTGGATAAGCAAAGAGATGCCACATTTTGGAAGAGAGGGTGTTAGGATAGAATCAATTAAAAAGATATTTGTTTATTGACTTGCTTCCTAGCTATCTGAATTTTTAACTAAAGATAGGTACTATCCCTACTTTTCTCTCATTCTGTGTTCTGAGATCTTGGACTGAATAGCTATCTTGTTTTTCATCTAAGAAATCTATAACATCTGTATATTTTTCATAGAGGAAAGTATATTTTTTTCCTCTTCTGAACTCTGTCAAAATAGGCATATTTGTTTTAGCAAGAATAGCCAAGCTGCTAGACAGATGACACTATGCCTTTTACAGTACTCAAGATTGGCTACATAATTTGAGTTATCTCCAATATGTTGCAAAAGGCAGGCACCTGGCAAGTTTAATGTCATCCATCTGATGTAATTGAACTTAAGGTTGGATGAGTAACAGTTTATTTCATCCTTAAAACATTACGGACACAAATGTCATTATATCAACAACACATGCTGCTGTTTAATGGAGGGTATTTTTGCATAATTTATTTTGCATAAATTACAATTTGCATATTGTAATGGAGGGTATCTTTGCATAAAGTAGTCTTAACTATTAAGTAAAACTTGACTCTATTTTTGGTATTGATGAAAGTTATCTAAGTGGCAGAAGAGAAGAAATATGCTACCCATTATTCCACCACCACGGCACGATTCTTCTGGATATATTCAGGTCTTTTTCCTCCCTTTTTTATATAGTGTAAACATTAATAACTAAATATTTTGTACTGATTTTTAAAAAATTATATATCAAATATATTCTGTGACTAATTATTTTCTTAAAATTCTCAAAAGTGACATTACTGGAGTAAAGGACAAGACATTCTTTTTCACAAGCTTTAGGTATTACTACTTAAATAGTTAACTTTTTAAAATTTTAGTGGTATAAGTCCATATTTATTAATATTTTTTGCCAATTGTATATTAAAATAAACAAATGGGTCCTTTTCTGAAGCAAAATGAAATTTCAGTGACTGTTTTCTTTCCCATTGGAAATATATGCAAATGAATAGAAAATTGATTTTAGTTGCATATATTCAGTTAGACCAGAGATAGATACATATAAACATTTGATAATATAACCAAAACTATGAGTTTTTCTGAGCTGTAGCAAATGGGCAAACTATATAAAAAAATGAAGCTTCACTGTTCAATGTATTAATGTGTCTAATTTTTAGAAAACTCTGTAACTTAAGCATGTTAACTGTTCTGAGTTGACTGTTTTCCCCCTTTGAGTCTTCTCTTACTAAGTAGGCAGAAGTATGGTTACCAAAGTACATTATCTTAGAGATCCGTAAATAATGTACTGCTTTCAGGAAACCTGTTATGTCTGTTATTAGGCAAGGGAGCACTATTCCTTTTGTCAGTTCCAAAATATGTAAACACTTTCCGTATTCTTATTTTACTCAGAAGTGTTTACTAAAAATTCACACCAAAGGATACTGACAAGACCAATCTTTCCCAGAACTTTACAAATTTATCTTTTGAGAACTAAAGAGTGTATTTGGAAAAAAAATTATTGAACAATCAAATTTGCAACTTACAGTAGTCTTCCGTAGATAATATGCTAAACTTTTTGAAAAGAAGACATTTCCTGCATTTAAATGCCAAACCTACTGATAAACTAAGTGCACTTTATCCTATTCCTACTCCATCTTTGAGGAGACAGGAAGATATGCACTTATTATAGCTTTAAAGACAACCAATCTTCCATTATTGAGTGCTTTTTCAATAACCTAAGGGGCTGACTTCTTTCTCTCACAAGGACGGTGTAAAGTAAGTAGACTCTGAAGTTATGGAGACAACTACGGGGCTTTTTTCTTAGCAATAAGAAAGACTTATGATAAGGGATTTGGGTCTCTATAAAGACATTTCATTTGCTCACTGCCACCCAGTCCCCAGTATTAAGAACCAGTGCATGACCCATAAGCACTCAAATATTTATTTAATGAATAAATGAATGTTATTCTAAATAGGCAAAATATATTCCTAATTCCTTAAATGAAATAAGCTCTTCCGTGTGTTATATATACAACTCTAAATGAATTTTCCTGTATTTTCAGTTTAAAAGAAGTTCTTATAAGATTGCTGTCAGTTGACCCTCACAGAAGTCACAAACCTATTTCCCTTCCTAGTATTCACAAGGTGATTAACTCTAAAGTGAATAATTTATTTCTTGGTAACAATCAACTTTAAATCATTAGGATTTCATGCATCATTCTCAAAGGGTAAGTTGAATATTAGTACCTCAGTAAGCTGAATGAATTATTGATACTAGACACCACAATGATGTTAGATGCTACTTGAATTTAATAGTTTAAATACAACCTTTCTTTTACCGTTAAGTTTCCTTGACTAATTACAGTACAGAAGAAAAAAGTTAACTCTATTCTAGGATTATTAAAGGATAGTTTTGAGGTGTTTGTTACTAATGCAAATTAAGAACTATATCTCTATCAAACATGTCATTTTCAACTGATTCTAATATTTAAAAATACCTTTTTCATTTGTGCCTACTAACATTTTTTCTTAGAATTTTAATTTTACCTTTTCCCAAACTAGTGCAGCCAATTACAGCTTCAGATTTAGACTTCTAAATGCAATGACGTTAGACATATTTTGCCACTGCATATTTAAGGCCACTTTTATGGTGTGAAATATTTATTTCCTGGGAGCCATGAGATCACCCTGCAGGGCTATAATCCCAATTCAGTGATATGGTTAGAATCACTGTGTTGATAGATAGGACTCACCCCCGAGCATATTTTATTCAAATTGAGTTGAAAAATTTTATATTCCTTCTCGATACATCCTTGATAACATCTAATGCTCTGTCAGCAGTGCCTGGAACTCTCATCAAAGATGACAGCTTAGGAAAACTGGATTTTCCTAGAGAGAGATATCCAATGAGAATATAGTTTTAATTTTGTCAACTTGAAATAGATTATACCAAATTGTTTTAATTGTATGCAAGACATCTGGGAGAATTTTGCTGCAGTCTAGAGAATCATATGCCATTGTGAAATGTTTGCCTTATTACAGGCAACACAAGGTCTGGGGCATAGTGGTGTTATGTTTTCTAATTTTCTAGTGACTTCACTCTACTGAATTAAGCCTAGAATGCAACGATAGAGACTCTGCCGATATAAGCATTAATATCACATATACTTTCTTAAGCTTATAGCACCAAAAAAACATCAGTTCATCAAACATGTATATGAACATATATTTAAATAGAGCAAGTTTAAATAAAGTGTGAGTGTACTTTTTATACAGCTTCCAACTACAGGTTCTGAAACAGCTGAAATCTAAACATGAGATAAGGCAAGGACCTGTGTCCTCCATATGTCTCTGATCTGGTTTGGGCTGCTAGAACACAATACCATAGACTGGGTGGCTTAAACAATAAGCATGTATTTCTCACAGTTCTGAAGGCTGGAAGTATGAGATCAGGGTGCCAGCATGGTTGGGTTCTGGTAAGGGCTTTCTTCCACGTTGCAACTATCAGTTTCTAGCCGTATCCTCACATGGTAGGAAGAGAACAAGCTAGCTCTCTGGTCCCTTACTATAAGGGCATTAATCCCATTCCTGAGAGCTCCATCCTCACGACCTAATCACCTTGCAAAGACTCCACCTCCCAATACCATCACACTGGGGATTCAACTTCATATATGAGTTTTTGGGGAATAGAAGCATTCAATCTATAACAGATCTGTAGAATTATTACATGCTTACCAAACTTGCTGCAAGCTCATTGCTGCATCACATCTGTGGTCCCAAAAGTGGGACTACAAAGAGACATGATTTATTTCTAGAAGGCAGTTCCTAAGCCCTGGTCCACATATGTTTACATGGAAGGAGGAACAAGAGGAGAATCCCACATCAACAGATCAAATTATCTCAAAAGAGACCCTGGGAAAGGCTGAGCTCCCTGTATTCCATTCTTTCACCCAATCTCACCAGTTAGATAGGACAGTTGTCTTCTGTTGTTGAAGCATAGGTTAGGAATAGAACAAAGACTGGAAATCCTTCTCCCATTTTTCATAAAGGGTAGAAGTTCATACTTAAAAATTAATAGGGGGCTTCCCTGGTGGCGCAGTGGTTGAGAGTCTGCCTGCCGATGCAGGGGACACGGGTTCGTGCCCCGGTCCGGGAAGATCCCACATGCTGCGGAGCGGCTGGGCCCGTGAGCCATGGCCGCTGAGCCTGCGTGTCCAGCTCACGCAGCTCCTGTGCTCCACAACGGGAGAGACCACAACAGTGAGAGGCCCGCGTACCACAAAAAAAAAAAAAAAAAATGGAACACTGAAGGAAAAGAAAATGTTTTTCTCCAAAGGGAAGTGTAAATAAAAGACTGATGCATAAATTGTCCCTTTATTCTTCTGTAGTCATTAGCTAATACTCTGGTCTTTGAATTAGTGGCTTGGATTGAAATTATAATAATATAATTATCTAATACAACATAATTGTAAAAATGTAATACAACATACATATGAAATGTTGTATAAAGTATCCTTTTGATCTCTGCTGTTTTAGTAACTTGAGATTTATTATTTTATTAAAGTCTGCCATTAAAATGAGCATCATTTACTTAGTAGAAGAGAGGATCCTTTATTTTACTAGAGATTAAAAAAAATCTCAATCAGTTCCACCAAATTCTAATATTAAATGTGTCTGGGTGGAGAAGAATGAGGAAGAAGGATGTATGTTAATTCAGAAATAGAAAGGAGACAAAATAACCATTTTCTACTAAAAAGAGGTTGACTCTCTGGCATTCATTTCACCATAGGAAATCTGTAATCTTCGTTTTAGAGAAATGAATTGGTAGTAGTACTGTGTATGAAGTGCTGTGTGCTCAGATCCTTGAAGAACTTTTCTACATTGTGATTAGCCTCAGATGTCTAGCCTGGAGTGTTTCACACTTTTTTAGCTTTGTGATTACATCCTCCCACTAGGTATCTGATGAACTGAAGTAGATAGCTCTGAATTTCAGCAAACTCAGGAGTAAGGTTTTATGAGTAGTATTAAAAAATAATTTAAAATGTCAATATTCAAAATGTTTCATACACTTTATGTCTTCACTGACTACAGTGCCTGTGTATAAGGCTTAAAGGAGATCAGCAAAGGGACAATATGTAACAGAAAGAAGCATCCTCATCCCTGAAAGCTATAAAACCTCTCAATTTTGTTTTGTTTTTGTCTTTCAATGGGCATGACCTTGTCTGCCAGTCACTGAATTTCCATGGCAATTCTGGCACTTCTCATCAGAGAGTAAATTCTTTTTTCATTTGGCAGAACAGCATCGAGTAATAAGAGGTTGAAAAAAAATGTTTTCTTAAAAAAAACTTTAAAAAATGACAGTGAGTACCATGCTACCATGTAATCATTAGGTAAGTTAGGCAGATCACCTGATTCCTTACAGCTCTAAAATACTTTGCCTATGACATGTCCCTATTGAGAGTTTTACCTGTATCTTAGATATACTGAGTCAGCACCTAGAGTCAGCTCTCACTAAATGTTTTTCCTCCACTTTGGAAAATAAGATGTGTCTAAAAAACCTCTGTAGTAATGTAGAAACAAGAATGGCGCATGCCTCTTCAAAAGTAGCCTTTATTATCAAAATACTAGTTTGGGTCTTAGATGACTCATTCCTAAGATAAGAAATCAGGACTGTGTTTGAGGACAAGGATTGGAATAAACAATAAAAAAGTCAATGCTTGGGCTTCCCTGGTGGCGCAGTGGTTGAAAGTCTGCCTACCAATGCAGGGGACACGGGTTCGTGCCCCGGTCCGGGAAGATCCCACATGGCGCGGAGCGGCTGGGCCCGTGAGCCATGGCCGCTGACCCTGCGCATCTGGAGCCTGTGCTCTGCAATGGGAGAAGCCACGACAGTGAGAGGCCTGCGTACCGGTAAAAAAAAAAAAAATCAATGCTTAATGAAGAAGAAAATATTTCTGCTTATATTCCCTGACATAGTCTGGGTCAGGATGCATTTTGTATTAGAATTACTTATGATCTCAATTTCTTCCTTTGCCCAGGTTTCTGGCTACTCTCCAGAACTTTAAAAGCTGGATTGAATTTTAATACGTTATAAATTAAGTAGAAACTGTATTATTTCTATTTTGAGGTTTGTCCTAATACTCTGGAAGCGTGTCTGGCTTTCACTGGTCCTCAACAATAACGAAAATTCTTAAGTATAAAGAATGTGTTTTCTCTTGGCAGTTAGTTTCTGTGACTTGTCCAGTGAATGAGAATTTGGACACGAGTCACAAACATGAACATCTTGTATTTAATCTACATGACTGCTGCCCTTTTTGCATTGCTTCTTCCTGAAGTTTGGCCTATTTAATGTTTTTTTTTCCCACATTAAAAGACAATGCTTAGCATTAGTTTGTGCTCAGTAAACATTAATTACCCCACTAGCCTTTGTTGGATTATTTTGTTAGATAATATAGTTTATTTCTTCTCACCAACTTCATTTAAAACATCTTTAAACAAATTGTATTTTGAAAGCAAAATTGCAATTTTTTCCTTTTTTTTTTTAATAGTAATTAAATTAGCAATGACATTAAAACTCTTGGTATTTTTTTCTCTGCCAGGAACAACTTAGACAGGAAATGTGGGGCTTTTTGGTTTTGGTCCTTTTTGTATGCTCAGACTCTAATTCCTTGTTTGGGTTAGCTCTGTGGTACCATCTCTTTGCTTGTTGTGATTCAGTTGGTCTTCTCAGGGAGAAGGGGAATAAATGGGAAACTAGTAGCAACATAGAGGCAAATGATGACCCTGAGGATGAACCAATATCTGGATTGAACAAGAAGCCAGTCTATTGTAGGTATGCATCAGAGTCCGACAGGGAAGGAGGAGGAACTTTGGGGTGCTAAATGGTTGTTGGCTTTGGTACAAAGAAGTCTGAGAAGTGATCTGAAGTGTCGGATCATCACAGAGAACCATTAGGAAATGAATTGAAAAATAGCAAGAAATGGGCTCAACTTCAGGGTGAACAGCTCTTATAGGAAAAAGATAGGCATGAGGGATACTGGCCACTGTTAGGGTAAGAGCGGGGGTTCTTAGGGAATTAGTGCCCAAAGGAAATGGGTCATTCAGAGGATTCTCATTCTAGTTTACCTAAGACAGTGCCTAATCACAAAGTTGTCATTCCATCTTTATTAATCATCCCCTTTCCCATGTTATGTCAAAAATATAACAGTTTTCTAGTAAATTATATGCTCACTTTATATAATATCCAAGAAATAAGGAAATTTCTACCTAATAGGCTATGAAATTCTGTCTTTGGGAGGGGGGTGGAAAGAGATATCCTGAAGTAAGAGTAAGATTTTTAGGGTAGGTGAACATCTGAAGACTATTTTCTAGACTTTATAAGTTCAAGGGATGGCATCGCTTTAGTCAACATAGGTTAAAAATTGTGTGGGTCCTTTGGAGCTGTACTGGACAGTTTAAGGCCCAGTTCTCCACCATTTATTGTTTGTATGACCTTAGGCAAATGACATAACACCTCACTTCCTCAGTTATTTTGTATGCGGTATAGAGGTAATAGTATCTATCAGTGGTGCACATTAAATAAGTCAGTGATAAAAAGTGTACTTGTGACAGTGTGGCTGTTAGTTGCCAAAGTAGGCCCCCTCTGGTTCCAGGAAATGTGCTACCTACAGATTTCCAGGTCTTCTTTGATCTGCTGGATTGAATTTGTCTTCAGGAGAAATTAGTAATAAACTAAGAATCAGGCCTTTTCTCAGCAATGGCTAAGACTGTCTAAAGCACTCTTCAAATGTAAAGTGTTACATACTTATTTTTTGAGATTTTGATATCGTTTTGCTTTTACTACTTAAGAATAGATCAAATCTTAATTTTTAAGTATCTTAAGACTAATCTTTTTCTGTCTCAGCATCAAAATGTTTTCTAGAGGATTATATCTTTAATGATGTAATATAGAACTTTTTTAATGTGTTATTTTACCCAACATTTTCTTCATACTTATTTATCCTTTTTTTCATCTTTTGCTGGTTTTTCCATATGCCTTTTGTTTACATGGCCAAACCACTTGGTACAAAGTCTTTTCAAATCTTCCAGATTTTCTTAACAGTATGAATCTATTTCAGGAGAATGCATGTTATTTTCCTCTCTCTAGGCATAGAATCTGTTTTACCAGTTTTTTCATTCTATAATTATTACTGTAATCCATCGGGAAAACTTAACTACCTGATGAGTCTAGTAACATTGCTTAGTCTCTTGAAGCTTAAAGGTAATAATATAAAATATATTCTTTTATGTGTTTGGTACTCTTGAGCCCTAGCCAAACCTTTTAAGATTTTTGTGAATTTTTCAAGCACTCTATGACCTCATATTATTAGATATTAGATGTTCTCCAAGATATTGTTGTAAATCATGTCATTATTACAGTCTCCTTTCCAGTAATATATATAAATTGAGATATATGTAGCAACTGGATATTACTAAACTAACACTATACTTCATACTTCTTAAATTACACTTCCTTAACCATGCGTGATTAAAAAAAAAATTTCTAAGCCCAGGGCATTGACTCATTTTACAGCAGCTATTGTCAGTAACAAATGTTGGTATCATTAAACACAATCTTCATTGTTAGAGCTACTTTCTCTTCTCTCTTCTTCCGTATCAGCCTCTTTATTCTTCCTTGAACACAGAGTATGTTCCTTCCTTCTGGTTATTTGCCGTAAGCTACCTTCTCAGATGTTCTTCCCCCAGTTCATGTGGTTACTACCTCTTATCCTTCAAAAATGTACTCACATATTACTTTCTCAAATTCCCTTACTCTACCCTATTTAAAATTGCAACCTGGCCCCAGCATCATATGTCCTATTACCATTACTCTGCTCTCGTTTTTCTGCAGCATTTATTACCTTCTAATACACAACATTATTAACTAACTTATATGTTTGTAGTTAATATCTGCCCACCCCAGCCAATATGTAAATGCTAGGAAGGAAAGACGCCTGTTTTATTTACCAGTGTATTCCTAGTTTCTAGGTAAGGGGTCAGCAAATGTTTTCCGTAAAGGACCAGATAATATTTTAGACTTTGTGGTCCATCCAGTGTCTCAATTAAACTGTGCCATTGTGGCCTGAAAGCAGCTATAAACAATATGTAAATGATGGTATGGCTGTGTTCAGATAAGATGGTATTTATCAGAAGAGACTGTAGGCTGGATTTGGCTATACTTTGCCATTAATGTCTAGTACATAGTAAGTTCTTAATAAATGTGGAGTAAATGAAACAAATGTATTGAAATTAAATGTGTTTAAAGTGTGAACATAAATTACTTGACAAATTTACCTCTTTCACCCTAAAATTTAGTCATTTCTTAATTAAAATATTTACTCTGGCCTTACTGCCCATCTTAAATTAACAGTTCCTCATTACATTAAAACTAAATATATTATATATGACAGTAACTGGGGTACAATAGAGTTATTAGAATTTTAATGAGCAGTAAAAGGCTGTCCTGGACCGGAAGATAGAAAAACCCTGAGTTTGAGATTAGCGTGTAGTATGTTGGTTAGTTTCTATTATGTTTGTTGTCTGGGAATTATTTCTTCAACATTTTAAGACACTGCTTTCCATACTGTGTGATGTTCTTTCTTACTTCAACTGTGAGAATAAGAGACTTTCCTATTTCTTGAGTTAGAAGTCGATCCAAAATGGTGGCGGTGGACTTGCAGCTGTTATTTCCTCACTCTGGAACGCATTTCTAAGCAGCAACACAAAATGTGACTCAGTTACCTGAAAGTGGAGAATTAGTTCACCATCTCATATGTAAATGTCTTTTGAAATTCATTGGATCACTTTGTTTCCGCTTACCTTTAGAAAACTTCTTTATGTACCAAGAAATTTAAAGGGGTTGTGTGCCCATCCTAAATAGGGGTATGTGTGTTTGTGGGTAGAAACCCTTCAGAATGAGAGTGAACTTATTTCATCTTAAAGAGAGAAGCATACCACAATGGAAAGTGTGAAAAATTTAAGTATGTCGTCCATCCTCACAGAATCTGTTTGCTGTCTTTGGAACTATTTCTTGTGGAAATCTGTTTTAACATTGTTGTTGGAACTTGCCTATCCGAGAAATTAATTTCGGCATTTAGATTCTATCAAGATGCAGACTGAATGGTCGGTTAGTTACCTTTAGGAAAACATCCAGAATAATTGACCAAAGTGTGCACAGTTTAGAACTGCTAAAAGCTATTAGGTTTTAAGTTTTAGAATGGTAATGTATAAAATACTAAGTAAAATTGTCAGAAATAATTCTTTCTGTTCAGACCTGGGATGAGGGAATTGATTATTTTCTATCATATCAATGAAAGAGGTACTTATTAACTCAGTCAGATGTGGTAGAGAGTCCCTTACACATGAATATATTATATTAAATTACATAACTTGTGACAAAAATTCTTTTGGCCCAATTTTACTACATATACTTCAAAAAATAAATATCCTGACATAATATGATTACTGTGAGTTTTATTTTGGTTTAATTTTCTCTAATAAGATATCTTTATTCCCTTTGAAACTTATTCCCACATTTGTAACACACAACTTTATTGATTACTCATATGATAACTATCACAGAGGTTTTATTTATTCATTAGTTTAATCATCAGTCATTCACCAAAATGTATTGAATGTTTACTTTGTCAGGGAATCAAAAGAGGAATAAGATATGATTCCTGTACTTAAACCATTGTAGTCTGTGGGAAATGTAAATATGTATTAGTAAATAAGGCATTTCAATTCAGTGAGGAATGCTGGGTCAGAGTGTGTATGGGCTGTATGGGCATGCGTCAGTGGAGTATCTAATATAGCCTGTGATAGCATCCCTTTGGTTCTGACAGGGAGACCTTATCACGTAGCATCTCAGAAGTCTCCCTCTATCTCTTGCCCTTCCTCCTCACTACAAGTTCTTGCCTTCATCATCTCAAAATATTTTTGTATATCGCTTTTTCATTCTAGTGAGGTTTCGTATATTAAATCCAAACTTTTAATATTAATTCCATTTCTTATTTCTCATTTTTTCTTGTTGAATGCTCTCCATCTTTTTTTGGGGGGGGGTGGGGGGGGTACGTGGGCCTCTCACTGTTGTGGCCTCTCCAGTTGCGGAGCACAGGCTCCGGACGCGCAGGCTCAGCGGCCATGGCTCACGGGCCCAGCCACTCCGCGGCACGTGGGATCTTCTCGGACCGGGGCACGAACCCGTGTCCCCTGCATCGGCAGGCGGACTCTCAAGCACTGCGCCACCAGGGAAGCCCTCTCCATCTTTTATATTAGGAACTTTTTATAACCCCATCCACTATAGAATAATAAACATTTGCTTCACCAGGCTCAATCTTTGTTACCAGTATTTTCCTTTAGCTTTCTTAGTTTGACATATTTTAAATATAAACTTAGTTGGACTTTGAAAAACAAAGAGAAAAGGAAAAACGTAGAAAGAATTCCATAAAAATATAAGAGTTATCATTCAAATCAAATAGGCACTGTGGGCACCCAATGTTTTCATGGGTCTTTTCATAACATTTTTCAGATTTTATTTTTATTGAATGTTTTTTAGTTTCTGCCATGGATATGCAGCTTCTGTTTTGATTTTTTAATTACTCAAAGATCTTGACTGATAAATACTATGTCAGTAAATATATATATCCAACAGTATATTCATTTTTCAGACTTGGCATATAATAGGCATATCATAATTACGTAAGACGAGCACTTACCTTTCTGATTATAAAGAAGTTTTGTGGATTTTTTTAAAGCAGATTGTTCTTTATGCTTACTGCACTTGTAACTCTCCTTATATAGTCACGGGAATTAATAACTCGTAACTGTATATTTGGTAAGTATAAATAGTTGATCCTTGAACGCAGTGCTTTGGATTGTATGGGTACACTTATACATAGCATTTTTTCAATAAATATACACTACAGTACGATAGGATCCATGGTTGGTTGAATCTGCAGATGGGGAGCTACAGATACGGAGGGCCAACTGTCAAGTTACATGCAGATTTTCACACGCGCAGGGTCTCAGCACTCCTAACCTCTATGTTATTCAAGGGTCACCTATACTATATGAGGTAGTAGAACTGATGACTCAAAAGGTGAATGTATAGCAACAGTGAGGCAAATATTCATCAATTCCAGAGCATTTGTTACTTATACAGAAATTATAGCTGAAATCTAAGGGCAGAAAATAACCCTAAGATATAGAGAGCAGGCAGGGAATTATTTAAAAATTATAAAAGGGTGGTATAAATACATGGAGATTTCCTTTCTCCACCAAGAAACACAGTGAATGAAATTCCTTTTCTTCAAGCTTGACAATATCTCAGAATTCTAAAATCTATTCTCCTTTTCTATTCACCATCATATAGATGTCCAAGATTATTTAAAGTGACTTCAATTTACTTACAACTCATTCTTGACACTCTGAATTAACTCCCAGCAGAAGACCTAATAATGGTCAATTAACAGACCATGATATTTTATGGTCCATATGCATGGCCTTTCCTCAATATGGTAAATACTTTTGGAAAACATCTCAGAGGAGCAAAGTCTGGAGTAAGTAGCAAAGCCAAAACTCAAAGGGATTCTATGAGCACATATAATAATCCTCAAGATTCTGACCCAAATTGGAAACACAGAATCAGAATTCTAGGTTCTTACCAAGGATTAGCACTTTTACTTTTTTCGCCAATTATTTTGTTAATTGTATTTATGGAGCCTTGCCTGAATTAAACAGAAGTCTGTCCAGTCCTCTAAATGATCAGAATTTACCCTTGATCCAATTTAGCCTGTAAGAATCTATGCACTTGTACTACTGTTTTTTTTGTTCTGTTTAGTTTTGTTTTGTTTTTGACTACGTATGGAACTTTTTCCCTCTGATTTGACATTTACCATCATGCCATTCACTCGTTTACTCATTAAGTTAGGTTGCTTTTTAACTTTGGGGCACTGTCAATCTTAAACATGTTTCTTTTTAAATTTTGATCGCCCATTTAAACGTACAGCCCACCTAGTAATTGTACATGACTATGTGGCATGCCTTTCTGCGCATTAATATTATTCTTCCCCTTTTGATTTGCGTAACTATCACTTCTTTCTCTAAAATTTTCAGAAATGTATTTTATCCCTTAACATACATATAAACTTTGTCAAATTCTTTGAAACAATTCTTATCAGTCATGGTCCTGTCAATAGACAGACATCACACAGTAATTTGAACAGAAGTTGATATAAAGAATTACTAACGGTATTAGCAGATTCAGGTAATGCAGCATTAGCTAGTATATAAAAACTCTGAAGAATGCAGAAATAGCAGCTATACAGGGCAACCGCTATTCCTAAGACTGAGATAAAGCAAACACCTAAGAGTCCACCCACCCCCAGGTTGAGATGGAGACCCTGTTGGAGAGAGCAGAGTTGGCTCACTGAATGGTAGAAAAGTCATTATGGTGCTGCACTGGCAGAATTTACTGGAAGTCTGCCCTCTGGTACTTGCAGGAACTCTACCCTGTAGAGTGCCCGGAAATGCTGTTTGTTCACAGGGAGTGTCTTGTTGGAGGCACTGTTCTACAAGACAACCTGAGAAGGTTGCTGGGCACGTTTCTGGCCACTGGGTGCTACAAGCTGTCATGCACTGGGGGTCCTGGGCAGTGGGGAAGCCATGGTGCTGGGGAAGCTGGGATGCTTCAGAAACTGCCTGAACTCCAGGAGCCTGGTAGTGGAGAAGCTGCTCATATTACAGAAACCTGTTGTAAGAGGCCATTGGAATCAGGAAGAAAAACACCTTTCCCTGCCATGTCACCCTAGCACCTTCTACTGATAAAGTTTAACATTGTGCTAGCTGCCTAAGGAAGAATATTTAATGTCCCAACACCATTATTGCACAACAGGCAATAAAGGGTAAATTTGAACCTGAGACAATTGACAACTTACACAAAATCCTATTATGAACAACAACAAAAAAATAGTTGTCTTTGCTTTAATTTAAGTATATGTGACTTGCAGAATAATCCACAAAGGCTTTATGTACCAAAGAACTGATCTTACTGCAGAGTAATTCATAGATAGGAAGGTTAAAGTTCCCTTTAGGTTCTGGCAAATGTAGTTATTTGCCCCAAGGCTAGTGATTTGAGAGAGACCCTTAGCTGCTTTTAAGATCAAACACCTGTCTTTGTGCAGACATTCTGCATGGCTTAGGGCAGGAGCAAGAGATAATGCAACTAGATAGTATAAAATAAAACCCAAGATTTTATCATATATAGAATCAAAACAACAGCAACAGAAGAAAACAACAAACAAAACTGAGGTCCCTCTCCTGCCTCTGTTCATATCCTACCACTTTACTGTCTGCTTCTCTATAAGGTTAACTTTTTTGATGTAGCAAAGAATGAAAGTTTATGCTTAGAAAAGATGATTTTCCTATAACATAGTATGTCTCAGAGATGGTTATTTTTTTCTAATATAGCCTTCATTTTCAAGAATTTGAAAATAACAAATCTTAGGGGAAAAAGAACTCAGTGAACCATAGCAGTACTGCTATAATTTGCTTTACTAATTAATAAGTGCAAGAAAATCAGACAAGATATAATGTAAACAAAATGATAATTAAAAATCCAATTTAACATTTAAGAATGAAGTATTTCTGATCAATGTTATTGATCCATTTCATAGGGCTACCGTGAGTTTTCTCTGTGCTTCTGTTTTAACCTTTATATCTGAAAAACACATTTTTAGTTATAGAGACCAATACCTATAAAGATCATATTTCCTTAAGATTTTATGTATTAAAATGAAAACAACTGGGAGGTGAACATCCTGGTTTAAACTAAGTGTTTGAAAGAACAAGCCTATTATGTGCTCTGGATAGTTCTGTGGAATAATGCAAACTGTTTCTAATTTCTCGTATTTTACTTTACATTTCACAAACGTCCATCTCTGCATTAGTATGACTTCTATGGTTGTTGAAATAAGACTAATTCAAATTGGCTTAGGGAAAATGCATTTGCTAATGAAATCCAAAGCAAGCTATAACAAGCCATGGCAAGGAAGAGGTGAAGCCCACTTATTCCACTTATACAAATCAGTAAACCCATCCATCTATGAGGTATTTTTTAGCTCTCGTAATCTGTACTGTCTTTCAAAGAGAGCCCAGAAAAGGGTACAGCATAGCTCCTGACCTCACTGAATATTTACTTTGGCTTAACAAATTCATAGTGAGGTCCTGAAATATTCTTCGCACTTCAAGGAGCTAGAGATGCAAAAATGAACGAGAATAGGAATCCAAATTCCTACAGAAATAGTAGCTGATGTCCAGATATGATGGTTAGAAAATACTTCATGGGTATGTTGGGATTTAATTAGGATATGAAGAGAGAATAGTCTTTAGTTACGTGATTGGAAGATTCACATTGGGCTAATGGTGTAAATTGACATACAGGTTCAGAAAGGATGCTAGGGAATTGGAAGTAAACAAGTTTGGCTAGAACACAAAGCCTGGATAAAGGCAATGAGCTAGAATGGTGCATCTTCCATGCTGGAAATAGGATACTAGACTTATTCAAAGGAGTTGTTTCACTCAAATTCTGAAAGGGAGGCTTTCAAGTGGTAGCTGTTTTGTTATTACTCAGATTATGTCTTCTTAGCAATTATCCACTCTATGCATAAGGTCATTGTTTACATTGCTGTTTTATTTTAGGAAATTGTGTGCTACTTCCTGCCAGAGAATTACAATAAGATTTTTTAAAAGTCCATTACACAATGCTTCAGCCTACAACACAACTGAGTTCTCTTGGTTGACATCTAGCCCAAGGACGCAGCTTGTTCTGTGGTTATGCCCTCTGTTCATCGGGGAGCTTCCTCTCCCTCACTCAGTTGTGCAGGTGAAGGCAGCCTCTTTACCCCTTTCTGCTGGCCAAAAAGGAACATTCAGATTTCTTATTTAAAAATTATTGATGTTCATTATGGGGTTGTTCCTGTTGTCTCTTGGATTACTACTTTTGCTTTCTTTTTCTTGAGATCTCACAGTACCATGTTGCCTTTTACCACTGTTACTGCTCACTCTATCCTTAGTGAAGATGAGGGACAAAGCATAGTTGCGGAAGCCCACTACTTATCGCCTGAATCAATTTGTTTTTAATTTTAATTTTTGGAATAAGTATAGCTTCTGGCAGGAATGTAGAGCTGTTAAACATAAGTATTTACTCTAGCAAGAATTAGGGCCAAAGGTGAAGTCTGGAAACAAGTTTAGGTATTAAATCTTACCAAACTGGTTTCTACTATCAACATTTTTTTAGCACTTTTATGAGTTGCAATCATTATTCATAGAGTGTTTCAGTGATTTTTACTTAAAATTATTTTTCTGCCAGCTTCCTAATCCTAAAATACATTAGAAAAATAATTGTTTTTTTTCCCTTGGAGATATGTGGTATTTATTAACTGATAAATATCTTTATGCTTCACTATCAAGTAGATGTCCATTCACTAACTCTAGATCTTCAAATGATAAGAAACAATTATCTGGGAACACTTTATACAATGGGAAAGGCAATGTTATTGGAGTCTTGCAAAATTTAACATTTATTAGCTGTGGTATTTTAAATGACGTGTGAATAATATATTCATTCATTCAACATTTTTTTAGCAACTGATTTATGTAGGAACTGTGTTAAGCAACAGCCAATGCAGAGAAAAGATAAAACACAACTTTCAGTTATTAATACATGGAATAAATATTTATAAGTTGAAGTGGCTTTTCCACTTCAAAGTGGTATCTGCAAAGGGAAATAATGCATAAAAATCACATTTCTTACTTTGAACATATCTATAGTCACAGTAGCAAGAGAAAGTAATCTGATATCACTTTGTAATTTAGAAATATGTTATTATGGCATTTAACCTATACAAGTACTCTAGAGAATTGATATATCTGTTACATTTTTCTTAGAGATGATTCTGCCCTATACATTTGCTTATCATCATTTCTTGCTATGGAAGGAAGGGAGAAAGAGAAGGAGGAAAAGCCATAAGAAACTGTCTTTATATCAGATTGTGAGTAAAAGCCATCCACATGCAGATTTTGAAAAATAACTGAAAGGTGAAAAGAAATTTTGGAGTGTGTTCATGGTTTTCACAAAGTTATAGGACCCATTTGACGTTTATGTCTCAAAAGAGAAAGGTAATAATGAAAAGTGAAGGTCTAATTTTCCTAGTTTAATATTTGAAGTAGCAGAAGCGACCAGTAACCAGGAAAAAATCATATAATATAGCACAAAGAATATTGGACCAGATCTAGTCCCATCCATGACACACTGTTTTTGAACTCCACAGAATTCACTTAATTTCTCTTTTCCTCATGTGTAATTCTCATGTGTAATTTCAGTGTAATTACAAATTTGTACAAATTTGTAATTACAAGTTTGTACAAATTACAAATTCTCATGTGTAATTTCAGTCTCCTGGAAAAAGGTATGAAAATACAGTTCCAGTCATTTTAAAACAAATTTCACATTGAACAAAATGTTATAATAGATTCACTTACAAGTGCAAATTTTTAAAAAGTATATTGACTGCCTATCTTCATCCCTTTTTTTGTGGGGGAAGAATGCTCTTTCCTCTAATGTAACTTCATCACCCATAAAACAAATTTTAGGGATTTCTGATTCATGCAAAAAATCAGAATTTTTATTTAATGGTGTTCCTTGAGATACTTGTTTCTATGATTGTTTTCATGCTATTCAAAAAAATAATTGGGTAATTTTCATAAAATTTAAGCTTCAATTTTATTTTTCTCCCTGACATTGTTCATATAACTGTTCTTTGCAGTAGTTCTCAAATCATTTTTCTTTACCATATCAATGTGGTATAGATATTATTTAATCTAAAATTCAGCAATAGATTGAGTTAGGGTACCAATTCTAAACTTCTATTTGATATGCTGCCTTTTTAGAATCTGTACACACTTAAGACTTGTAATCAGATTAGAAAGTAACTGAAGTAACATTGGATATTTGTCCTTATTAAAATGAATGCATATTTTTAACAGATTTCATTTCGTATACATAGTTAAGCCCTCAAATAGGTAAAGACTTCATTAAGGTAGTTGTGTTTTAAAATGTGATATATTTGTAATCAGCATTGAATTTGAATAATAAACACTACAATAGGTTTGAGGCAAGAAAATGTGAAACTTTGCATCGAAATTAAGTCTTGTACTTTAAAGAATATTATCAAGAAAGTGAAAAGACAACCCGCTGAAAGAGGCAAAATAGTTAGAAATCACACATCTGATAAGGGACTTGAATCTGGAATATATAAGGAACTCTTACTATTCAGTGATAAGATAACCCAATGTTAAAATGGGCAAAGGTTTCTCAATAGAGGATATAAAGACGTCCAATAAGTTTATGAAAACAATGTTCTACATCATTAGACATTAGGGAAATACAAATGAGAAGACTTGTCACCCACTAGAATGCTATAATAAGAAAAAAGATGGACAATAACAAATATTGACAAGGAGCTAGAGAACTTAGAATCCTCATACATTGCTGGTGGGGATATAAAATGGTACAGCTGTTTGGAAACAGTTTGGCAGTTTCTCAAAGTTAAGTATATACTTACATGTGAGCCAGCAGTGTATTCCTAGGTTTATACCCAAGAGAATTGAAAATATATATCCACAAAAAATCTGTACATGATATTCATAGCAACATTATTCATGATAACCAAGAGTGGAAATAACCCAGGTGTCCATCAACTGAATAGATAAACAAATGTAGCATATCCATATAGTAGAATGTTACTCAGCCATAAAAAAGTTATCAAGTACTAATACATGCTACAGCGTGGATGAAACATGAAAACAGCTAAGTGAAAGGAGGCAGGCACAAAAGGCCAATATATTGTTATTACACTTATATAAAATATCCAGAATAAGCAAATACGTACAGACAAATTAGTTAGTAATTGCCAGAAGATGTGGGAATGAAGAATAACAGCTAGTGGGTGTGGAGTGTTTCTTCAGAGCAAATAAAAGGCTCTGGAATTACATAACTCCAGATGATGATATTTGTATAACTGATTTTACTAAAGCCCTCTGAATTATACACTTTGAAAGGGTGAATTTTATGGTATGTGAATAAAAATAAAACAGTTACAAGATAAGAATAATAAGTATTTTTGAATTGGAATGTGTGCCATTCAGGAAACAAACAGGATACAAATTTCCAAAATAATCCAGAGGGGTAAAATTTAAAAAGAAATTAGGCTAGATTTTTCAGAAACAGAAAACTCAAAGATTTGCAATTT